>NC_065534.1:53651116-53718616 GCF_932294415.1 Quercus robur
GGTTGGGATTTTAGGTTAAATTCCCTACAACTGGTATCAGAGCCTAGGGTTAGGTTTGAGTGGGAGCAATGGCAGAGGAAGCAGGAAAGGCGTCTGGAATAGAAAAGTTTGATGGCACAGACTTCGCATATTGGAGGATGCAGATTGAAGATTATCTCTATGGGAGGAAATTGCATCTACCTCTTTTGGGAACAAAACCTGAGGCTATGAAGGCTGAGGAATGGGCTCTTCTTGACAGACAGGTACTAGGAGTTATCAGGTTAACTCTGTCTAGGTCTGTTGCACACAATGTTGTAAAGGAGAAGACCACATCAGATCTGATGAAGGCTTTGTCTGGTATGTATGAAAAGCCGTCAGCAAACAATAAAGTGCACTTGATGAAGAAACTGTTCAATCTGAAGATGGCAGAGAATGCATCAGTAGCACAACATCTGAATGAATTTAACACTATCACAAATCAATTGTCATCTGTAGAAATTGATTTTGATGATGAGATTCGTGCTCTGATCGTCTTGGCTTCTTTGCCAAACAGTTGGGAGGCAATGAGGATGGCAGTAAGCAATTCTACAGGAAAGGAAAAACTCAAGTACAATGATATACGAGATTTAATTCTGGCTGAGGAGATTCGCAGAAGAGATGCAGGTGAAACCTCAGGATCTGGTTCTGCCCTAAACCTTGAGACAAGAGGCAGAGGTAATAACAGAAATTCAAATCGGGGCAGATCAAAATCCAGAAATTCTAATCGGAACAGAAGTAAATCTAGATCAGGCCAACAGGTACAATGCTGGAATTGTGGGAAAACAGGTCACTTTAGGAATCAATGCAAAAGTCCTAAGAAGAAGAATGAAGATGATTCTGCTAATGCTGTAACAGAAGAGGTACAGGATGCATTACTTCTTGCAGTAGACAGTCCACTTGATGATTGGGTTTTGGATTCAGGAGCTTCGTTTCATACCACTCCACACCGAGAAATCATACAGAATTATGTTGCAGGTGATTTTGGTAAGGTGTATTTGGCTGATGGTTCAGCCTTGGATGTTGTGGGTATGGGAGATGTTCGAATATTGTTGCCCAATGGGTCTGTTTGGTTACTGGAGAAGATTCGACATATTCCTGACCTGAGGAGGAATCTGATTTCTGTTGGACAACTTGATGATGAAGGACATGCAATACTATTTGTTGGTGGTACTTGGAAGGTTACAAAGGGAGCTAGGGTATTGGCTCGTGGAAAGAAGACTGGTACTCTGTACATGACCTCAAGTCCAAGAGACACAATTGCAGTTGCTGATGCAAGTATTGATACAAGCCTATGGCACCGCAGACTTGGTCATATGAGTGAGAAAGGGATGAAGATGCTGCTGTCAAAAGGAAAACTACCAGAATTGAAGTCCATTGATTTTGACATGTGTGAAAGTTGCATCTTAGGAAAGCAGAAAAAGGTGAGCTTCTTGAAAACTGGCAGGACACCGAAGGCTGGAAAATTGGAGTTAGTACACACTGATTTGTAGGGGCCTTCTCCAGTTGCATCCCTTGGAGGTTCAAGGTACTACATCACTTTCATTGATGACTCAAGTAGAAAGGTATGGGTTTATTTTCTGAAAAATAAATCAGATGTATTTGAAACCTTTAAGAAGTGGAAGGCCATGGTTGAGACAGAAACAGGTTTGAAAGTAAAATGTTTGAGGTCAGATAATGGAGGAGAGTACATAGATGGAGGGTTCAGTGAGTATTGTGCTGCACAGGGAATTAGGATGGAGAAGACCATTCCTGGGACACCACAGCAGAATGGTGTGGCTGAGCGCATGAATAGAACTCTCAATGAGCGTGCTAGGAGTATGAGGTTGCATGCTGGACTACCAAAAACTTTTTGGGCTGATGTTGTTAGCACTGCAGCTTACCTGATAAACCGAGGACCTTCAGTTCCCATGGAGTTCAGACTTCCTGAGGAGGTTTGGAGCGGTAAAGAGGTAAAGTTTTCACACTTAAAAGTTTTTGGTTGTGTTTCTTATGTTCATATTGATTCTGATGCTCGTAGTAAACTTGATGCAAAGTCTAAAATATGTTTTTTCATTGGCTATGGTGATGAGAAATTTGGCTATAGGTTTTGGGATGAACAAAACAGGAAAATCATCAGAAGTAGAAATGTGATATTTAATGAACAGGTTATGTACAAGGACAGGTCAACTGTAGTGTCAGATGTTACAGAGATGGATCAAAAGAAATCTGAGTTTGTCAACTTAGATGAATTGACTGAAGGTACTGTCCAGAAAAAGGGTGAAGAAGATAAGGAGAATGTAAATTCACAGGTAGATCTGAGTACACCTGTAGCTGAAGTCCGCAGATCTTCAAGAAACATTAGACCTCCACAGCGTTATTCACCCACTCTAAATTATCTCTTGTTGACTGATGGTGGTGAGCCAGAGTGTTATGATGAAGCCTTGCAAGATGAGAATTCAAGCAAGTGGGAGTTAGCCATGAAGGATGAGATGGATTCCTTGTTGGGGAATCAGACATGGGAACTAACTGAATTGCCAGTAGGAAAGAAGGCTTTGCACAACAAGTGGGTATACAGAATAAAGAATGAACATGATGGTAGCAAACGTTACAAGGCCAGATTAGTTGTTAAAGGGTTCCAGCAGAAGGAAGGCATTGACTACACAGAGATATTTTCTCCAGTTGTGAAGATGTCAACAATCAGACTAGTACTGGGAATGGTGGCTGCAGAAAACTTACATCTTGAGCAGTTAGATGTGAAGACAGCATTCCTTCATGGTGACTTGGAGGAAGACCTTTACATGATTCAGCCAGAAGGGTTCATTGCTCAAGGACAAGAGAATTTAGTTTGCAAACTAAGAAAGAGCTTGTATGGCCTAAAACAAGCTCCTAGACAGTGGTACAAGAAATTTGACAGTTTTATGCACAGAATTGGGTTCAAGAGATGTGAAGCTGATCACTGTTGCTATGTTAAGTTTTTTGACAATTCTTACATCATATTACTGTTGTATGTGGATGATATGCTTATTGCAGGGTCTAGCATTGAGGAGATTAATAATCTGAAGAAGCAATTGTCCAAACAGTTTGCAATGAAGGATTTGGGAGCTGCAAAGCAAATCCTTGGTATGAGAATCATTAGAGACAAGGCTAATGGTACATTGAAGCTTTCACAGTCAGAGTATGTGAAGAAAGTTCTCAACAGGTTCAACATGAATGAAGCTAAACCAGTGAGCACACCCTTGGGTAGTCATTTCAAACTAAGCAAAGAACAATCACCGAAGACAGAAGAAGAAAGGGACCATATGAGCAAGGTGCCCTATGCCTCAGCTATTGGCAGCTTGATGTATGCTATGGTGTGTACAAGGCCAGACATTGCACATGCAGTGGGAGTTGTGAGCAGATTCATGAGTAAGCCTGGAAAGCAGCATTGGGAGGCAGTCAAGTGGATTCTGAGATATCTGAAGGGTTCATCAGATACATGTCTTTGCTTCACAGGTGCAAGTTTGAAACTGCAGGGTTATGTAGATGCTGATTTTGCTGGTGATATTGATAGTAGAAAGAGTACTACTGGGTTTGTTTTTACTCTGGGTGGTACAGCTATATCATGGGCTTCAAATCTACAGAAGATTGTTACTTTGTCTACTACAGAAGCTGAGTATGTTGCAGCAACTGAAGCTGGAAAGGAGATGATTTGGCTACATGGTTTCTTAGAAGAATTGGGTAAGAAGCAGGAGATGGGCATTCTACACAGTGACAGTCAGAGTGCAATCTTTCTTGCCAAGAATTCGGCTTTTCATTCAAAGTCGAAGCACATACAGACAAAATACCACTTTATCCGTTATCTTGTTGAAGATAAGCTGGTAATGCTTGAGAAAATTTGTGGATCTAAGAACCCGGCAGACATGTTGACTAAGGGTGTCACTATTGAGAAGTTGAAGCTGTGCGCAGCTTCAATTGGTCTTCTAGCTTGAGGACAGGAGGATGAGTTGCAGGGATGAGGGATTGTGTTATGGAGGATTGTGGCTAATGTTTGCAGCTTGTGAGCCCTTAAGGGCTAAGGTGGAGCTGATGGAGGAGTTTGCTCGTGTAGCTTGATCAATTCAAGCCAAGGTGGAGATTTGTTGAAGTGGGCCGTGTGGCTTGAATTGCCACAAGCCCACGTCGGTCACCTGTTGAACAAATCCTATTTGTAATAGGATTTGCTACTCCAGCCGACTTTACATAAAGTATATATATATATATTATATTTTAAGGGCTGCCGTGAGATTAAAAGAAAGAGAAATCCTAATTAACCTAGTGAGCAAGCCGCATGAGAGAAAATAGAGAAAAGAGAGGCAGTCAGCTTCTATTCTTATTTTTTATGTGAGAGAGTGCTAGGGTGTAATTGGGATTTGGGTTTCTTGAGAGTGTTCTTGTGCACTATTGTATTTTCCCTGATAATAGTGAAATCCCTGCAACTCCGTGGACGTAGGCAAATTGCCGAACCACGTAAATATTGTCTTGTGCGTGTGATTATTTTTCTTTGACGTGTGTTTTCTCTATTTGTTTTGTTTCTCACAGGTTGGGATTTTAGGTTAAATTCCCTACAGTACAGTAACATATTAAAAATAGGAAATTCATATTCTAACTTCGTATGAGAAAGAACATGATAATCTAGTTAATTTAGAGGTTGTTTGTCTAGTTTCTATCAAGTGGCCTGATCATCATCAACTTGGTAACCATTACATTCAAGGTTATCATGTAAAAGCAAGTTCCTATCACATTCAGTGCTGCAATTTGCAAATAGTATAGCTGTCAGTGTGTTTGACTGTGCAGACAAGAATAGTTCGAAGTGGTGGAAACAAAACCAGACCACCGTGCCTGCCATGGCACTTTTTAAGAGGAAAACCCCACGAACTATTTGGAGTTACTGTGAAACTAGAAGAGCAAGTACAGTTTTGGCTAATAACAATATGAGAAAATACTTTAATATTTAGATAATAAAAGTAAAGACTGAAGAGACATACAAGCTACATATGACAAAATTGTCTGTAAAAGGGTATCATCAATAATTAATTAAGATAGAATCCCAAACACTTTCTCTTTCTCTCTTAAACTCTCTTTTAATGCTGAATCCTTCAGTTCAAAGTCCAAACCCTGCATTTGAATCCCAAAGAAATAATAAGAATGTTAATAACAGCTGAAGTGGTTGTTGAGTTAATGAAGATACAAGTTAATTAATTAAGATCCTAATGAGAGCACAAAAGGGATGTCAAGTTTTTTGATAAAAGGAAAAAGGGATGTCAAGTTTCAATTGCATGAGAGACGCTGAAATGGCTGTGACTATGTCACGCAACCGTGCGCATTGTAGGCTGTATCATACGAAAAAAGTCTGTGTTCTCTGAAGTAAGGACTCTGAACCACACAGTGTCAACTGTGGGCAATAAACTAGTCATGCGCGGATATATTATTTCACACCCATGTCCTTTTTGCAATTTTAATATTATACTTGCTTTTTAGGGTTTTTGGTCAACACATTTACAGTAAAGTTTTTTTTTTTTGGGTAAACACATTAAAGTTCTTTTTCATAATTTTTGCCTCAACTTAATGATCTCAACAATTATGAATTATACCTAATCACTTATATATATATATATATATATATATATATATATATATATATATAACTTTTCTCTACCGCTAATAATTGACCACTTTAGGACATATTTGAGTCTATTTTATTTTTATCAAGAAGTTGGCGACAAATTTGACATCATGTGATTGCATGATTTGATTTGTACAGGATAAAACTAACACCAACAATAAAATTAAGTAAAAGTGTTCTAATCTTCATAAGCATATTAATAGTTGTGAAAAATATTATACTCTTATTATTATTCTTTTTGTCTCCATTGAAAGGTTCAATATTATTATGATCACAAGTCACAACATTTCTCTCTGGTACATCAAACTAATCAATCAGTTTTCTTTTTCTTGTAAAAACTCATTCATTTTAATGTATATGTGCTACATGCTTTACAAGACCAAATAATTCATTAAAAACAAGAATTTATCTAAGGCATCCAATCATTAAGCTTCCCTTCTATCTTATAAATTATATATTAACATTCGTAATTGTAATAAGAGAATAAAAATAGACTATTGAAACCATAATGTCTTCACTTAACCCAACCCCTCAAATTTTCTGCCTCTCACAATCTTCATTAGCACGATCATAAAAAGTCACCAAATAATTTTATTATCATAGCATTTCCAAACCGGTGAAATAATAATTATAATAAATAATAGTAAAAAAAATATTATTACTATTTTCACTATATTATGATAACTATAATTAACAGTAAAAATAAATTTAAAAACACTATCTATTATATTATATCATAATAATTGTACTTTAAAGAGTTTGGGACATGTACCTATGAAGGGTTTGGACAAGTTTTTGATCCATGGAAGGAAAGAAACCCTAAGAGGGATCAATAGTGCGGCGGTCATCCCCAGCAGCAGCCCTAGGTTGCGGAAACTGACTGAGTTGTAGGTTTGCTGAGACGTTCATCGCCAAAAGGCTTGCATCATAGTTGTTTCCGCCATCAAAGCTCCTTATCAGCTGCTGTTGATCCCTTGGAAAGAATTGGTGATGGTAATGGTGATGGTGGTCCCTCACGCCGCCACCGCCACCAATCAGATTAATCCCCAAGTTCTGCTGATGGTTGTAATTGTTGGCAGCAGCGGCAATTAGGCCGTGACTGGCGATTCCTAAGTTTTGGTATTTAGAGAGTTCAGATTTGGCACAACTGATTTCCATTTGGAGTTGGCGGAGTTGGTGTTGGAGGACGGAAATGAGTCCGACGCAGCCATAGACAGGGTCACGGAGACGCATGTCAGCCTCAAAGGCGAGAGAATTGACGGCGTCTTCACGCTGGTGGGGGTGCAACTCGTTGAGAAGTTTGGTGACGTTGCTTGCACCAAACACTTTGTGGACGTTTGCAAATTTTTGTGGTTGGTCCGGTGGGAAATAGGGTGCAAAAACACACTCCGGCTGGCATTTTCGCCTCAGAAACTTGCAAGCTGCACATGGGGAATTTGATGAAGACGCCATGTTCCACCTTGCTCTCTGCAAAATCAAACAAGCAACAACGAATATCAAAGGTGACAATAATAATATATTTGAATCAAAAATAGAATATATGATTGGTGGCTATAGAAGAACTTTGATTAATACCATGATGGACAGAAACAAAAATTTCGAAACCCAACTAATTAGTTGCTTCGAGTTTTTTATTTTTATTTTTATTTTTTATGAAGTGCTTAGAAGTTTAATCTTTGGGACCAAGAAAGAGGGAAAATGTTAAGAAATGAATAGATGAAGTAGAAGAAATTAAGCAAAGAATTTAATTTAATGAAGGAAATTTTTTTTTTTTTATACATTAAAAAAAAATTTCTAGTAGAGTGCAGAGGATAATAAATGGCGATGGGACTATAATTGTAAAGTCTAAAAGGGTAATCAAAGTCAGAATCTGTAAGATCTTAATTAAAAGAAGTGAAAAATAAATTAAAAGAAACCCAAAAATAGAATAGAAATGAAACTAAGCATAAGAGGGTTAATTAATTATACAAATGGGAAATAAATTGCATGAATAAAAATAAATATGTATAGTTAGTTAAAATAGGAATGATTGATATATACCCTGTGTAGGATCTGGTGCAATAATAGTGATTTTCTTTCCTGATTTTTTTTATTGAAGTAATCAAATTGAAATCATCTTGGTTTTGGGAAGAGTTATAAGAGATCCGGCTAGGCTAGCTGTAATAAAAAGGAGAAGAAAGGAATTCATATGGTCAAAGTGCATAAATAAAGCAACAAACATACAGGATTTTCTCTGATAACATTACACATAACAGGCTATATTTCCATTTCTCTCACTACTAAGAAACCCTAAAAAGAGCAGAGCGGTGGAGATATAAGGTTTTTACTTTAGAAAGAGAAAGAGGGTTTGGTTTAGACTATACACTTTACACTTTAGAGAGAGAGAGAGAGAGAGAGCAGAAAGCAATGGGAAAAAGGGAAATAGAAAGGTAGATTTTTGAGTACCCGTGTATGTGGTGTGGTGGGATTGAGGGATTGGATCTCGTGAAGAAGAAAGGTTATATATGTTTCACTCTTTCCAATGAAAAGTTTGGAAGCAGATCTCGCTTGAATTTCATACAACAATTCTTTTTTATATTTTACTCGGCCATTTTTAGAGATATATTATATGAGACTTTTAAGACAAGCTTTGATTCAACACCTTGGGATGAACCAACCAACTCAGACTACTATGTCATACTTCATACCCATTTTTTTTTTTTTTTAATGTAAAAAAAAAAAAAAAAAAAAGTTAAAAAACCAAATATATAGTTGAACCAAATGGTTATGAAAACAAAAAAAAAAGGAGAGAAAGAATTAATGAAAGGAGAGATGGGGGAGACAATAAGGTTTTTCTGACTCTGACTGAGGGGAGATCTTGGGATAATGAAGAGTATTCTTCTTCTTCTCTTCCTCTAATTCTTATTCTTCTAGATGTTCTTGGGAGTTCAATAAATAACACTAAAAAATAAAAATAAAGAAAGATAAAAAATAGAGGGAGAGTAGTACTTCTAGATTTCTTCAGTCAAACCTTTAATTCTTTCTTCAAACTACACCTCCTTCTATACTATTATTGTTATTGATGATGATGATGGATGTGGCTGATAGAAAGCAAAATCGATGGATCTCCCAAAGCCCTTTGAAGCTTTTTTCACAGTCGTCAGCTCCTCTTTTTCCTTCACTTCCTTGTTCTTTCTTGCTTGTACTTCCTTTCTTTCAACAGGACTCTCTCTCTCTCTCTCTTTGCTCCTTTTTGTCGGCTTTTCCTTGCTTTCTATTTGAGAGCCTTCCCTTTAAGCTATTGTATATGATAATAATAATATAATAAAATGAAATATCTTAAAGCTTGGTGTTGTTCATGCAAAATCTCTCTTCATTTCGCCACTCTTTTAGCTTCTACTTATTCGCCGGAAAAACAAATGGCATGGAACATGCATAGAAAGATAATGATCACAAGGTAACAGCTATAGGGAGTAATAGGTCTTGAGAAAGAGAGGAAAAAAGAGAGAGAGAATGTGTGTGTGTGTTTTAGAATATAGGAGAATCTTGGATAGAGAGAAAGAATGAGAGTGTCTTTTAGTAAGGAGTGGTGGGTGGGGGAAATTCCCCCAGAAGCAGAGGCTAAGGAGACGCGGATAAAGCAAACACAGCGTGAGTTAAAAAGAGTTAAGTCTTTGAGATAACAAAGTTTTAGTATTTGTGTGTGTTTTTGAGAAGAAGTAGGGTGGGGATTTTATTTGTGGTTGTTCTTATTATTTATTAAGAGGCTATCAGTGATTTTTGTTTGTAGCATGTTATGTTGTGTAGTGACATGACCCAACTTCCCATCCTCTGGACTGTACTATTAGCGAACTAGTATAGTATACTATAGACTATAGTATCAGTATGTAATAGTATAGGGATAGCATCTTTTCTTTTCTGAGAGTGTTTTTAGGCTTTCAGGTTGTGCTTTCTGTCCCCTACCTTATACCCTCTCTCTCTCTCTCTCTCTCTCTCTCTCTCCATTTTTCTTATTGAAAATGAAGAATTCTTTTAATTATTTTGCTTTGAATTGCTTTAACCAAATTAATTGGTGCATCTTTCTCTCTTGACCATTTTTAATTAGGGTTTCAAATTTCAATGGGGGAAATTGGATAAAGGAATTGTCTCCAATGAGTTATAAGCCTCTAACTGCAATCCAAAATTCATCGTAGCATAAAAACATTTTCATGTTTGCGTATCTATATTTATGCACAAGCTCAACTTATGTTAGAACATTTATATTTGGGAATCTAAAAAAATACATATTTTACAATCTAAAAACTTACTCTATCTATTTTACCATACCATTTTATAACTCATCCAACATCCTAATTTTATTTTAACATACAACTAATTAAAATAATATAAACTACCCCATCAAATAATATAAACAACTCACTTCTCTTTTTTCTCTCCCATCCCTCTCTTTCTCCATAAAATCAGCCATCACCACCACCACCGAACCACCCAACTGAACCAACCACCAAACCAAAACTAACCACCACCACTGAACCACAACAACCCACAAACCACCAGCCACTACAACCACAGCATTGCCGCACCACAAACCTAGGAAAATCAACAAAATTTTCAACCACCATTGCCAAACCAATTGAGAACCATACCCATTGCTGCTTCACTACCCATTATGGGAGCAAGGGAAAAGGAGTGCCGGAGTTGCTTCCTAGTTATATGGTCTAGAAACCATGAATATAGTGTCCTTTCGAGGAAGGACCTTTGGTCTTACTACTAGAGTATAAGTTCGGAGTTTAGGAATGCTCATGGGAAGGTGTTAGGCACCTAAGATCGCCCAACTCTAAGGTTGACCTCCCATCATTGTGTCTTATGTCCTAACCTTATTAAAAACATGTTCAACACTTGTATCTATACTCACACACACACTAGCATACATCTAACCATACCATCATGAAATCATTCATCCCAAAACATATACCTATCTACCCTTAAACAAAAGAGAGCCAAACACAAACGAAACCCTAGCATTCATCTAACATATGAAAACCCTATCATACATCTAAAACAAGGCAGCAACTTAAACATGGCAACAAGACATTAATGTATTACAAACCATAATCAGACATCTAAGCATGTTCCATCATATCATCAAAGTAAAACCCTAACACAAATGCATGGACATTGCTAATGTATGACTTACATTTTGCTTACCTCTCAGCAACATAGCATCTATGGCATCAATGCATGAGCATGTGAATGAATGGCACTAAAACTAAGAAAACCCTAATCTAAACATGTGACAACAAACAAACATGTTTGATAGGCCAAGAATGTATTGACTCCTTGTGATGAATTAATAAATTAATTAGCCAAGTTAATTAATTAATTCAATTAACATGCAAAACGCGTGGTAGCACAAACAAATCACCAATTAACTAAATGCAACGGAAATTAAATTGACACGGTGATTTGTTTACGAATGAGGAAAACCTACATGGCAAAAACCCCACCGGGTGATTTTAAGGTCACCACTCCCGATAATCTACTATTATCAAAACAAGTGGTTACAAGTAAAGTAATCCCAGTACCTTATACCAACCTACAGTTGAACCCTTACCCTAATACCTATTTGGACTTGTTTTGTAGTGACAATCTCTCATTTTCAATGCACGGTTCCTAATACGTGACTAACCAATAGATGTGCAAATCCCAGTACGCGGCTTACTCACCAACTTGAGAAAGATATTGGCTGAAAAGTTTTTCAGTTCATCACACGATAAAGATTAAGAATCTCCTTGGTCACAAAACCCTACGGCGTACAAACATAACAGCTTCTTCAAGAGAAAGATGAAGTAGGGCAAATTCTGTCTCTAGTCACAATTTGCATGAACAAAACTTTGTTACACACCCGCGCAACCTTTGACGGACCTTAAAATAATCCTTATATATATTTAAGGTTGTGAGAAAAGAAAACATATGCACAAGGATTGGATGAAAATTAGAGTTGAAAATCTGTTTTTCATAAACCTCGATAGATAGCTTATCTATTGAGCCAGCTGTCAAGTATCAGGCCTTAGCAGCTTTTAAACCTTGATAGATACCGGCTATCGAGTTTTAAATCCAACACTTCTTTACTTGTTTCTTGGACAGACTTGCATGACTTTAATACTTAATCTTGAAACCTTATTTCTTAAAGTATTAAACACATCTTAGATCTACCCAATTACAAGTAAAGTGCGTTTTGTCAAAGGATTAGCTAATTACATAAAATATTGACATATGTTCCTAACATGATTCACATATATACTAACAATCTCCCCCTTTGGCAATCCGTGACAAAATCACAACAAACAAATGAACATATGAGAGAAGTCATAAATCACTCAACTCATACTCACTTGTTGAATACAATAAAATCTATCCTAAAACAAACTCAGGAAAAACTTTGTAAGAAGAGAGTTCATGGCAAGAAGACTTTGACAACATGTATTTCTGAAACACTTTAAACAAAACTCATCACGACATCTTAGTGTGAAACAGAAATAATAGATTGCATATAGTAAATAAGAAATATGTGTATAAAGAGAGAAAAGAAACAACACATAAAGAGATAGTTGAAATGTGATAACAACATCATCAAATATATATATCAGAGATAAGTACAATGTTTGCTATCACCAAAGTGGTCAAAAGACCGATGTACAAAAGATAATGTATCTAAAATAGAAAGAAAACAAAAGATACAAAAAATCATTACTACATCCCTCATATACACTCCCCCTATAAAATCTCCTATACTAACCCTCCCCCTATAAGTATGACTACTCTTATCTCAAAAATACTTCCCCTTTTTGTCACGAGTGACAAAGGGCAAGTACATCAAGTAGACATCTCATCATCACTAGGCGAGCTAGCATCATCATCCTTATCAGCATCATCACTGCCGAAGCCATCGTCACTCTCATCCTCGGACGCCAGTGGAGATGGAGAAGAAGCAACAGTAAAACCACCCATGATAGCCTGTCGTCGTGCGATACGATCAACACGGGTGTTCACCTAACATAACTCATCACTGAGTATGTCAAGGTGAGCATCCATGTGCACAAGTTGTGCCATGATGGCCTCAAGTGTCACTCCACCCGCAGAAGACGAAGGAGCAGAGGTGGATAGAGTGGTGGAAGCAGGAGGAGTTGCCGTCTCTATCTAGGGCTGCCTCAGTCTAAGTTGTGCCTCGCTCCATCGAACGGTAGCTGCATCTATGGCACACATCATCAGAAAATGAGGAGACTCAGGAAAAGAGACAGAAAAGTGGCGAAGAAGCCGCGTGATAGTTGAAAGAAAAATGAGCTTATCACGAGTTGTCGTATCCCTAAAAACATCTATAAGTGATAGAATGAAGTGAGAAGGGAAGTCAACAGAGATATCCTCTAAGAGGGATAGCAAAAATCGAGCACGGGCTCTATAATATTGTTATAGTGAGACAAAGGATGAAGAATGAATATCATCACCATGTTAAGGAATCTCGGATCTTTTGCAAAGGCTAAGAAAGGGGTGTTTTGATGGTCACCCCAAGAAAAAGGTGTCTCACAAAGAGAGACGAGAGTTCGTTTTTGGACACAGTTCTCAGATGATCGCAGCTAGGGTAGTCAGGATGTGCTACCCTAGGAAAGTGTAGTACCTCAGAGACAATTTCCAGAGTAACTAGATGCACGTACCTCGAACGCGAGAGAAGAAATGAGGTACAAAAGTATCGATTCCGTGCATATTGGAGTAAAACTCTTGTATGATCACAGGGGGACAAGAGACTGAGGTGCCACATAGTGACTCCCAACCCCAACTGTAGATGATAGTGGGAAGGTCAGTATCGAAAAAATCCGATAGGATGACTTGGCATTCATAATGAATGCCTTGTCTGCAAAAGTTCTCCGAAAAGTCCTTTCTGGCTTTATCATCACAAAACCATATGTGAGAAGGAGTAGGGTCAAAAGAAGAAGTAGATGCCTAAGAATGAAAAGGGTTCTGGGACAGAGTAGATTTGCGTTTGGGTGCCATAGTGCAGACTAACGCAAGAAAGAGAGAAAGGGAGAGAGGGAGACAACAAGAAAAACACCAACAAGACAATATACATAAGAATATAAAAACTTGAAGGTAAGTATGCATGAAAATGCATGAACATGTGACATGCAAACTAAAATACGTCGTGGGCTTAGTCCAATCCAAACCTAACAACACACAATCATTGCAACGAAATAAACACACATCTAAAATGCATGAAACATTGTTATAATGCAAATGAGATGCAATGCATGATGATTTTAAAACATTTTCACAAAAACCAAACCAAAAATTTTGTGAAAAACTCAACAATTTTGAAAAAGCCCAAATTTTCAACAAAACCCCAAAAAGTTAGGTAAAAAACGTGTAATGCATGATGAATGAGGGTAAAAGAGACATACCAGAAGCAGAGAAAGCACACAAAGGCCAAAGAACATGTGGGTTGGAGGTTTGGAGTGAGAGAGAGAGAGAGGTTTTAGGAGGTGAAGAGACTGAAAGGATCGAGAGAGATCGAGAAAAGTGAAGCTGAAATCATGCTGACCCTTTAAATAAAAGTTCATAATTCTCGATGGATCAAGAGCTATCAAGAATTAAAGAGCGTGAAATAGCTATCGAGATTGCTTAAAAACAATTTTTCAAGAAGAGAAAAACACAAATATGAATGCAATCAAGCATGCTATATAACCAAAGATCCAAACAATATTTTAAGCTCTCAAAAACATCTCTCAACAAGAAAAATGTCAAGCACATAGATCCAAAACACACACACATAATAAACAAGTCTAACCAATTTTACATTTCAAAAACAAATTAAGACAGTTTAGTGAGCCTACATTAACACATGTATTCCTTGTGATGGCCAAATCACATTGTACCTGTACATGTATCAAAAGTAGCAAAGAATTTTGCGTGTTGTGTGTGAAAAACATCGCAAGATTGCATAAGTGTTTTCATGTTATGACGAATTGAGATATGAGAAAATCACTTTAACTCACACACAATCATAACTATTTGATGGGGACTATCACCTTCAAGGTATATCCTATAACTCCCTCATCTCCTAGAATACATGCTTGCAATCATATATAAAGCATTTGATTCTTTTTGCTTTTTATTTTTCTTTGCATATTTTTCTTTTAAGCAAACCATGCATGGGCATATAAGAGATAGATAAGAAATACCCAATAATATTAAGTATTTGACATTCCAATTTTGCTATGCCGAAGTATACAAATGTCATTTTATGATTGGTTGGCAACAGTGGTGAGATGGTTATTTATGCCTTTCTCTTAGGATTTTCTAGTCCTTCCCATCAAAAAAAGTGATATGAGTGTTAAGTACAAAAGATTACTTAATCTTACTCATTACAAACACGAGCCACAAAGCTCACTTGCTTAGTTGTGCGTAGAGATGCTTATCTAAGCTACAAAAGATACAAAGTTTAGAAAATTTTGTTTCAATGGCCATCCAAGGTACACAAGTACCAATGTACACGAACACACATTGTTTTTGTATTTTTTTTTTTATTTTTCAATTTTTTTTTTAATTTATATGAAAAACAAAATAAAGCAAAACTGATAAGTAAACAAACAAAAACATGTTAAGCAAAGCAATGCATAAAACTAGACTGACTCAAAACACAAAAGAAAAACACACAAGTAATGCAAAAACAAAAACAATAAGGGGAGAGAAAGAAAGAGTGACAGAATCACTTGGAGCCTTTTTCCTTCCATACCTTGGAAGAACCTTTTCGTTTAGCAAATCATTGATCTGGCAGTGAGGGGGAAGAATTGAATCCGTTTAAGTTCGAAATGAACATGAGGGGTTTGAGAAGATCTCCAAGAGGAGTAAAGGAGGATGGAAACTGATTCTGGTTTCCCGACGCGATCATACTGTTGCTCTGTTGAGTGACTAACCACTTATAGCAATTAGGTTGAGTATGTCCAGCTGCTCCACAGTTATGACAGAAATGCTACTTTTTCTGTTTGGGCTTTTGAGTATTTCCCTTCTTAGCCCTAGGGTTCTTCATCTCTTTCTTATCAAGCTTAAGGGGTGCTCCTAAGATAGATTTACCCTTATCTACATTCTCACTAGCTAATTCATTTTTAACATTATTGTTCTCAGTTTCAACATTATTAGTAGGAGGAACAAAAGCAGTAGTACTAGAAGTAGCAATACTAGGAGAAAAGAAATCATACCTTAAACCAGTTCGATTGAAAGTAGATTTTTGAAGACTGAGCATTTTATCGAGCTTTGCACTTAAAGTCCTTTCCAACTGGGCTCTGACTTGGAATAGTTCTTCCTCAAGCTTCTTGGTCTTTTCAGCCAAGAAATTATTTTCAAATCTTAGTGTTCCAATGGTCTGATTTGCTTCATCAAAATTTGTGGAAATTTCTTCTCATTCAAGTTTCACTTCACTAAGTTTCTTGGTGGCCAACCTATACAACTTCTCATGCTTTTCTGAGACCTTGTATAACTTTGCATAGGCTATGTGGATGTCATCTTGCTCATCCATCTTTTCAAACTTAAACTCCACCAATTCCTCTTCTTCATCCATATCTTCAACAATCCCTTCAATAGGATTTTATCATCCTCATTATCAGAATCATCCTTAAGTTCAGTGTCACTCAACGTAGCAACAAATGCCTTGCTTTTCCCAATAGTCTTGAGATACGTAGGGCACTCTTGTTTCATGTGACTGAAGCCCTAACACCTAAAGTACTTTGGTCCTAAGGGAACAGTGTACTGACCAACATCCCTAACATCCTTCTTCCCTTTGTCTTGGCTCTTGAACTTCAAAGAATTGGACTACTTTCGGTCCTTGTCAAATCCTTTCGCGTTGGCATTCTTCATAAACTTCTTGAATTACCTTGTGATATAGGATTTCATTTTAGAATCATCATCGTTTGAAGACTCATTAGTGTCATAGCTCTTGGCCTTCAATGCCATGCTCTTGCTCTTACTTGATTTCTCGATCCTTGTTAAACCCAACTCATAGGTCTGTAGATTGCCAACCAACTCTGTCAAAGGAATTTTGTCAATATCCTTTGATTCCTCAATCGTAGTGATCTTGGCATGAAATCTCTCGGGTAGAGATCTGAGCACCTTTCTCACAATCTTGGGTTTAGGAATGGTTTCCCCAAGATTAAAAGCTGAGTTCACTATGTCCTTGAGCTTGGCATAGAACTCATCGAATGACTCATCCTCCTCCATCTTAATCTCTTCAAAGCTCGTAGTAAGCCTCTGAAGTTTTGAATCCTTGACAGCCTTGGTTCCTTCATAGGTTGTTTGGAGAATGGTCCACGCTTCCTTAGCAGTTTCAGTAGAGGATATCCTCTTAAATTCCTCATTCGTGACTGCACTGAATAGAGCATTCAATGCCCTGCTGTTGAAGTTCATCACCTTGATCTTAGCATCATCCCAGTTAGCCGGCGCTTTCGTAGGCTTGGTCCAACCCATCTCCACAGCTTGCCACACTTTTTCATCTAATGACTGCAAGAAAGCTCTCATGCATACTTTCCAGTATGCATAGTTAGTGCCATCAAATAAAGGAGGTATAATAAGAAACTATCTTCTATCCATGACAAATAAAGGCCAATGGATCACATAGCAAAGATTAACACCTAATCAGAGTGTGCCTACTCTGATACCACTCTATAGGCTAAGAATGTATTGATCCATTGTGATGAATTAACAAATTAATTAGCTAAGTTAATTAATTAATCCAATTAACATGCAAAACACGTGGTAGTACAAATAAATCACCAATTAACTAAATGCAGTGGAAATGAAATTAACACAGTGATTTGTTTACGAATGGGGAAAACCTACATAGAAAAAACTTCATCGGATGATTTTAAGGTCACCACTCCTGAGAATCCACTATTATCAAAACAAACGGTCATAAGTAAAGGAATCATAGTACCTTATACCAACCTATAGTTGAACCCTTACCCCAATACCTAATTGGACTTGTTCTGTAGTGACAATCTCTCTTTTTCAATGCACAGCTCCCAGTACGTGACTAACCAATGGATGCACGGATCCCAATACGTGGCTTACTCACCAACTTGAGAAAGATGTTGGTTGAAAAGATCTTCAGTTCATCACACAATGAAGATCAAGAAGCTCTTTGGTCACAAAACCCTACGGTGTACAAACACAGCAGCTTCTTTAAGAGAAAGATGAAATAGGGCAAATTCTGTCTCCGGTCACAATTTGCATGAATAAAACTTTGTTACACACCTACGCAACCTTTAACGGGCCTTAAAATAATCCTTATATATGTTTAGGGTTGTGAGAAAAAAAAGCCCAAACATATACACATGAATTGGATGAAAATCAGAGCTGTTAATCTGTTTTTCATAAACCTTGATAGATAACTTATCTATCAAGCTAGCTGTAGAGTATCGGGCCTCAGCAGCTTTTAAACCTCGATAGATACTAGCTATCGAGCTTACTGTCGGGCTTTAATATCCAACATTTCTTCACTTGTTTCTTGGACAAACTTGCATGGCTTTAACACTTAATCTTGAAACCTTGTTCCTTGAAGTATTAAACACATCCTAGATTTACCCAATTATAAGTAAAATGCGTTTTGTCAAAGGATTAGCCAATTACATAAAGTATTGACATATGTTCCCAACATGATTCACATATGTCCTAACAATGTTAAAAGGCGGATGAGCAATTATGGGGCTTAAAACATATGAAAAAGAGGCTACACAGAACAAACATGTGAAAGTAGAAAAAAAACAAACAAGGATTTAGGGTTTCTGGGTAATGGCATCATGCACGCTAGAACAAGTTTGCATACACATGAATTCAGTCTACGTAGCAGGCAAGCTCATATGTACGCAGATCCTTACCCAAAAAACCTAAAAATGCAAAAACAGGACAGAATTTTAAAACAACAAACTAACAACCTACGTACATAAAAAAAGAAAGGAACTAAAGGGCTAAACTAAGTAAACATGTATGAATATAAACCAAACCAAAAATGAGATAAAAACAAGAGAAGAAAGACAGAAAATAAAAAGAAAAGCTATAAAGAATACCTTAAAGCAAAAGCTCCTAGGCTTGATTTTTGACCGTTTCCCTTAGTCAAATCTATCACAATTCAATAAAATAGTGATTAGCAATCTTAAACTCAAAGGATTGGTGCCAGAAAAAGGTCCCAATCAAATAAAAAATGACTTGAGGGTGTTTTGTGAAAACTTCCTTTTGATTCACTATTTTATAGTGAATCTTAAGTTTTTCTCGTGGGTTTTTTTGTGTTTTGAAAATGTACCATGTATGGCTTTTTATAGTTGAAAAAATGGGGTTTGGAATGGCTCCCAGATGATGTGGGATTCATTCCAAACCTTAGAAATTATTGTAGAAAACTTGCCTTTCTTATGCTTCTGAAACCCTAGCTACGTGTATGCAGGAATGTGCCTGCGTACGCATGCTTTAGCTCGCATACGCGGGCCGTGACTCACGTATGCAAGCCGCGGGTCACTTTGATCATTTAATTTTTCAAAAATAGATTTTTGCTCGTTTAAAAGGTTATATTTTCCATTTTAACGCTTTTCAAGTCAATTTAATATCTGATTTGGCTCTAAACTGGCCTTAGGCCTTAGGGTTCGAGCATCATTGGGGAATAGGGGCTCGAGTTGTAAGGGGTACAAAATGTGATGTCTACAGATGCCCTCTTTTGATTCGTGAGCTAATGGAATCAAAAGACTAAGAGACAAAAAATTTTGTTTCGATGTATAGCCCGGGCCCAACCTATGCACACGACACACATCACACATACATGGGGCAGGGTGCAACTCCGAAGAGCTGCGTGGGATTTGTATGTTCGAAGTCCCACCTTGGACCTTGGTTGCTTGGGAAATGAGCAGCGACATATTCATTGCCTTAGAACCTATTTTGCTATTTGCAAGCAAATGACGAGTGACTCACTATCCTAGAGTCACTAAAAAGGAAAAAAGAAAATAAACAAACGTGCTCTTTCAAGCTTACCCATCACATAACAAAAGGATATAGTCTCTACGGTGTCCATCCGGGGCTCTTGTCTGAAACTTCTCTGGGTGAATTGTTCCTCTTATCTTCTTCACTTCTTTCTCTACCCTTTCAGGTGAGGCTCTTGCCTCTGGTTGGCCTTGGCCTCTTTCTCTATCACTATCTCTATCTTTTTCTACCATGCCTGCATGTTCAATTCTCGGAGGATATGTGTGCGAGTAGGATCCACTAGGGATGGTGAAGAACTCGCTAAGGAGTAGATGGGGAGGAATCTTCTGCTTTTCACAACTTGTTTAGATATGAGAAACTTGCTGAGGAGTAACATGGATGGACTCACTAAGGTGTAGTGTAGATGTGTAATCCACTAGGGAAGAATCTTCTGCTTCCTATATGGTTCATTGAGTAATTTGATGAAGAATTTTCTACTCCCTCGTTGATATATATATATATATATATATATATATTTTTTGTATGGGACTCAATGGGGAAGAATCCTCTACTTCCTTACTGGGGATATTTTGGGGAAGAATCTTTTGCTTCCTCACTAAGGATTTGCTTTAATGTGCTTGGGTCCATCGGGGAAGAATCTTCTGCCTCCTCCATGGGGATGATGCTCGATATGCCTGAACTCTTGAGGAAGAGTCTTCTACTTCCTTCATGGGGATGATATTTGATAGGTTTGATCCTTTTAAGGAAGAATCTTCTGCTTCCTTTACTGGGGGTATTGCTTGAGATGCTTGAAATATTGAGGAAGAATCTTTTGCTTCCTTATTGAGGATGATGTTCTTGATATGTTTGATCCGTTGGGGAAGGTCCTTGATATGCTTGAACTAGTGGGGATGGCTCTTGATGTGCTTGAACCAGTGGGGATGGTTCTTGATGTGCTTAAACGAGGGAAGAGTCTTCTACTTCCTTTACCGCTCACTAGGGAGTCCTTTGATAAATTTGTGTTAAATTGGGGTGATCTTGAGATGTTCCTATTTTTTCTAATGAAAGATTTTTATTTTTATTTTAAAATTTTTTTACTATTCATGACTAAACTACACGTAGTTTAGTGGTGAGGTCTAAGCTATACGTAGTTTAGCCATCAATTGTGTTCCTGCCTCTTCATTTTTCCCAACGGTTACCAACCATTTTTTTTTTTTTTTTTTCATTCTCTTTAACCCCCTCACCTCTTCACATTCTTCATAACTCCTCTCTCTACAAAAACCACCCTCCCCTCTTTCTTTTCCTCACTTCTTGATTCTCTCATCCTCTTAAATCCTCTCATTTTCTCATTTTCTCTCATTCTCTCATCATTTTCTCCAATGGCACCTAAGGCCAAGAAATCTTCCTATATCATTCGATGCCTTCCATCTCACCCCCTGGAGCGGAGCCACGAGGTTGGTAGGACCTCCACCATTAACATACCGGCCAGAGAACCATATTCCCATTGGTGAATCCGTAAGTTTTTTCATTTTTTTTTTCTCATTTTCAAGTTTCTCTCTGATCTTAGATCTAAATGTGTTTTTGGCTATGTAAATGCTTGGGTTTTGCTGTGGGATGGGTTTAGATGAAAACCTGACACCTTAGGAGGGGTAGGAACATGTCTAGTATTGATTTTGGATGATGCATCTTTAAAAATGTCAAAGAACTACTTTTGTCTGTGTTCTTGTGTGTATGGGCTTGGGCCTACGTATGCAGCTCTATTCTTACATACGCAGGTATGTTCTTGAGGCTTTGCGTGCATGGGAATGGATCTGCGTATGCGGGGTCTTGTTTACGTGCATGGGTTTTGACCCATGTACGTGAGCCGCTTGGCAGAAGCCCTACTTTGCCTATTTTCACTCCTCTTTCAACCGTTTGAACTCCATTTATGATTCTAACACCCTTTTTTGTCATTCTTGCATCTGAACATCATTGTATCATTCTTTTTATCTTCATTCTTGCATCAAAACACCATATCCCTAAATTTCACTTGAATCAGGAATCTAATGTCATCTTTCTTTTTGCAGTCATCATACCCTTATGCTAATAGGGGAAGCACCAATAAGGTGGTGGAGTGGTTCAACCTACTTGTGTTGAAAAAACACATGTTTGTAGCGCATACAAAACATATGCATTGGAAAATTAACGAATCTACTCCATTCGCAATTGATAACATATACTATGTAAATTTCAGAATATAAGAACAAGAGAGAGTGTACCTTGGTGCGGTGAAATTCAAAACCAAAGATTAGAAGTACTTGGGAACACTTTTAATCTTCACTCTAATTCCACTTGTGCCCAAGAAGTGTGGTCTCTCAATTAGTTTATATGTGTATGTTCAAGGGAGAATAAGAGAGTGTCCAACACTCACATACAAACCATTTCATTCTGTTACAAAATTCTGTATGCTTTTCTCCTTATAATTGATTATCTAATTGGACTAACCTTTTAAGTTATTCCAATTGGGCTTTAGTATGTGGCTTGGAGTGGGATCTAAAGGGAACAAATAAGACACTAGCTCCAATGGGCCTTGGGCGTTTTTGTCAACTTTTGACAAGTCCAAAGTTACCATTAATTATATTTAATAACACTATATAAATATAATTGCACTCAAGGCCTTATTAATAAATTATATCCCAAGACTTTATTGTACATGCAACCCCTTCATAAAACATTCATAGTAATACAAAGTCATGAATGTAGACTACCATTTTGAAGATTACTACACATTAATCTTTGAGTACTCAGTTTAATCCTTTAAGTTATTCATCATATATTTATGAAATTCAATTTCATAAATATATACTTTAGTAACTCCTTACTAAAGTAGTTAGGCCTAACATTCTGTATAATCAAACCCATTAAACTTATCTTAAGGGAATATTTTATATCTCCGTTAAGAGATTATGAATTCCATCTTGAGAATATATGTTCCATCAACACTAAATGTGGCTGCCCAACATACTGAGGTTTTGATCGTAACTTTAGATCTCACTCCTGATATATCAAAGCAACTTACACTTCATGATCAAGTCCATTATTCTCTTAGAATTAAGAGTTGATGTAAATAGAAGTCGTGAGATTTATTATTAATTTGACAGTCATTAGAAGAATAATAAATCTCATAGCGGTCTAGTTCAATGTCTTAACTCTTAAAACATATCAACATATCAACTAGAAGTCTCCACTACCATGATCAAGACAAATCATCTTAGTTGATATGTTCTAATCTTCGCAGATGAAATGCCCAATTTCATCACCAACTACGAACTAAAATTCTGAGTTTACAAAGAACTTGTGATTTATATCTTTTGTGACTAAATCACAGAAATCAAATACTATGCATCTCATGGACTAAATGATAATGTCCAAATATTCATCTTACCATTATTTTAGGTAATAATAAAACAACTTTATTAATCACAACATTAAGTCATACATAGCATCATACAACAGGATTTAAAGGCACTAATCCTAACAACTTGCCCCCAAAACCAGGGGTTATATCTGAGAGGCGGGCTTTGAGCCTATCATTAGTCTTCTTCTAGAAAAGTTTGCAAGTGCCGCCTTTGCGCAGTGCCTCATTGAGAGGTGGTGGGACACTACCTACACCTTTCATATTGCTGAGCGGGAGATAACGGTGACTCCCTATGACTTTTATCACATGACTAGCCTTAGCTTTGAAAGGGCCATCATTAGTTTGGATGGTGTGTCGGGCATCTAGCTAGGCATCGACATGTTGGGGAGGAATTACTCCATTGAGACCATCCACTACTTTGACTTGGTGTTGTATTACATGTTCCTTCTACAGAGGACCATGGAGGAATGCGTCCGTATGGCTAGGGCTTTCCTTCTCCACTTGTTGGGGGCCTACCTCTTTGCCAATGGTGGGCAAATGGTGTCCTTGAGGTGTATAACCTCCTTCCAGGACTTTGGGGAGGCATAGAGGGCCAATTGGGGCCTTGGAAGCTCCTTCTCAGCTGCCCCACAAGGGTGTATAATCGCAAAGTGCCCCACAAGCTTGCCCCCAATTGCCCCCAATTGTCAAGGGTGTATAACCTCCTTCTCAGCTGAGGCACTTTGCGGCAGCTTGTGGGGCCTTGGAAGCTCTTTGAGGTCAATTCCTCTCTCATTCTTTGCACTTTCACTTGTAGCTTGTAGTCTTGCAAACTGTACTATCTTGAAAATTATCATCTTGCATCTGTCATCTTGTCATTTTGCTAATTGTCATCCTACAAATTGTCATCTTGCAAACTGTCATCTTGCATCTAACTTGTGGCTTGTGCCTCTTATTTTCATAGCGGTGGGTGGTTAGGTATGGCCTTATAACTCCGGGCATTGACCTAGTTCTGAGGGATTTTCACCAAGTGTGGGCACATCTTGTGGGGTTGACTTCAAATGAGGTAAATTTAAGAGTTCTAGTTGTTTATGCTTCTTTCTGCATTACCCTTAGGATACTCTCTTCATAACCTTGTTCCTTTATAGGTAAACTAGGCCCATGGGCAGGCTAGCCCCTTCCTACTACTCGAGACTTAGAGCTTACCACTTTCATTGCTTTAGAGATTACCCGACCTCTTGAAGGAGTGGGCTTGAGGGTGCCATATTTGGCGAAGAGGGTGAGGTGCTAGTTGGTGGGTAGGGATGACCCACAGATTTCGATGGACGCAACTGAGTTCAATCTTGCCCCACACTCCATGACTGATGCTGAATACAACTCGTGGGGGAGTGGTGTTTCCTATACTGAGCGGCTTCTTAAGGGGTTAGAATATGAGGAGTTCAACATCACTCGCCTTATGCCTTCTCTTACTATTTAGGTATATGCTTAAACTCTTGTACTTGGGAGCGTGTTGTGTCCCATAACCCTAATGTCGTGGGCTATCCTTTCCCTCCAAACACTCGAGCGATGAGTTCTTTCTTCCCTTTGTTCTCTCTTTTTGCCAAATTTCTCTTCTTGTTTTAGTCACTAACCCTTCTTTCTTCAAATTGCAACCCACTATCCAAGAGCATGAGAAGGTGGTATGGCTGGCCGGGAATCTTAAGTTGGAGGTGACCAAGTACTCGAGGAGCTATATGGTCCTGGAGGAGTGGCCCACCCAGGCGGTGGTGATGATGATGATGATGATGGTGGTGGCGAGGAGGAGGATTTGGAGGCGACTTCTAGCTACTAGCCAAGGAAGAGGTGGCACCCTTGATTACCTGCAATCACAGCATATATACAACAAACAACACAGCTTTTTTTTTTTTTTTTTTTGCTTTTAATTTTTTTATTCCCTTTAGTAGACATTTGTGTTTGGTTTGAGACAAATGATTGTATTTAAGAACATCTTTTTACATTTATGCTTTTGATTGGAACTTAGCACTTAATTTACAAGATAATGATAAATTTTATGTTTCTATACAACTTTGCTTCTTTGATGCTTGCAACCTTGTGCTTCGAATATGTCTTGAATGGTTCTTTAGGTCACAGGAACCCTAGAAATGCTTGGGAGTAGAAAAACTCTACTCAAAACAGGGGAACATGGGCTTCTGCCAAGCGTTGTGCATATGTGGAAATGAGCTTGCGTATGTAGCTTTGACTTTGCATATGTAGGATTGATTCTACATACATGGGCCATGAATTAGAAAAACCTTAGCCGACTTACTTAGGTATAAAAGTAGCCGTTTGAGTCCAAAAAACCTTACCAATGTATTTCCAACCCAGAGAACACTTTTTTGAGGTCTCCTAATGGCAGAAATCTCTCCTCTTGATGTCTCCACTTGGATAGGAAGTTTGGTCCTAGTTTCAAGGATTTTCTTGTTCCCTATGGCCTTTCTTGCATCTTCCCTTACCATCAAATTAGGGTGGATGAGCCTCTTCTTCGTGCTGCTACCAACTATTGGGTTCCTTCTCAACATGTATTTTGCTTCAACATAATAAAATTATACCCCACTATCGAGGAATTTGCTGCCATCATGGGTGAACTGGAGATTGATGATCTTATTTTTCCTACCATGGGTGGAGATCTACCTTCCTTGTTGCAAGTTGTGTTGGGCATCCCTGAAACCACAACAAATAGGTGGTGTGTCTTCGGCAAACTCAACCTTAGGGTGGCCTTTGATTACTTTTCTGATTCGGGCCTTCCTAAGGGTGAGAGGCCACGATCGTACTACCTTCGTGCCTTTTTCTTATGTGCCCTTGTAAGGTATTTCTTGGTCCAACAGTCATATTATGTAGACCTTCGGATGTGCATGGTCGCTTATGAGCTAAAGAAAGGTAATCAAGTGGGCTTGATCTTGGCGGAAACCCTTAATGGCTTGGATGCTTTTCAGAGGAAGGAAGCAAGTTTCTTTGTGGGAAGTCCTCTTCTTCTTCAGGTATAATCCCTAACTTTTGCCTAGGTTCTCAACCTAGCGGGATTCCTCTAATTTTGCATGGATTGCCTTTCGGTTTTCAACCTATCAAGGTACCTTATATTGTCTTTCATCATTTTTTTTTTCTATTCCTTTTTTTTTTCTCACTCACAAGAGAAGCTTCGGTTGCTTCAACCTCCTACTGTGCCCTTCAGCACTGTGAGAGACCTCGAAAGTAGCGTCCCTCAAAAAAGAGAGATTCGGGTACCTTTTCAGGCACCTCTCTTTTTGGGTTAGTGGTATGGAGTCACCACTTATTTTTTTATACAAAAAATAAGAAAAACTAAATATATACAAATACATGACTGAATTGTTCTCTTCATTGATTGAATAAATATTACATATTTGGAAAAATAGAAAAGTTAGGCATCCATTCCGCCTAGAAAGAGTTTGGTCTTCTAGACTCTTGTGACCAATGTACCTTTTCATGCATGTCATGAATGATATGTTGAACATGTGAATTAAAAAAAAAATCACACAAATTTATTTATGAATGACGTCTCTTCTTTTGTTAAAAAAAATTCAGATATGTTTTTATTGGTAAAAAAAAAATTGATTTTGGTTTGTCAAAATATTGGATCTATTTTGTAGTATGTAGAAAAAAGTAGTTTTTGGAGATAAAATTTCAGATTTGTTTTTATTACATAAAATAAAGTCTTTTGATTTTTAAAAAAACATCAGAGCTGTTTTTATGAGCTAAAAATAGTGGTTTTTGGATAACAGAAAAATCAGATTTGTTTTATTAAAAAAAAAAGGGTTTTTGACAATAGAAAAAACAAATTTATTTTTTATATGTTTTAAAAGTGAATGTTCAAATAGTGTATAAAACACCTTGAATGTTTAGACCCCCAAATTACAAATTACCAATTCAAACTCATTATCAAACAATATATGTGCGGAAAATGAACACAAGCTTATAACAGAATTGATAAACAATCTAAACCAAATAAAATCACATCCACAGCAGAAATTAAATGGCAAAGATTAAGAGAAGAGAGATGCAAACACAAGGACAACACAACGATGTGTTATCGAAGAGGAAATCGAAGCCCTCGGCGTAAAACCTCTTTGTCGCCCTCCAAGCAGTAAATAATCCACTAAAGAATGAAGTTGGGATACATGAACAGCAGAAGACCCTCCAAGCCTAATCTACCTAGTGTACCTAAGCCCTCTAAGCTTCTTGCTCCAACGAGGTTACGTCGAACCTTTGTCTTCTTTAGCTAATCGGATTCCGCTATAACCCATAGCATCAACCAATATCAATTGGTCCCTTCCTAACTGCTTCCCAAGCACCAAATAGCCTTCTCACAGATATGGGTATGGTGAGAAAAGGTTTTGGCTAATGTACCTCTTAAGGATGTAACAATGGAGAGGGTGAGAGTTGAGGAATTTGAAAAGTCACTATGTAAAGATTGTGGATGAGTCAATCTTGTTTTTCTCTAGGGTTTCTCTCTTAAAATTCTCTCTAGAAGCTCTCAATATTTCGTGGGTATAAGGGGTATTTATATTGGAGTGAGAAAGGAATGTGAAGAGTCAGTTTTTCCATAACAGAGTGGACTGGTGACTTGGCCTCGCGACTTGACTGAGTCGCGAGTCCAAGCTGTGAGTTAACTGAATGGGCAGTTTGGACTTTTTGTCCTGTAGTGCTACAGCTAACATGACGGTTCAACTTCTTTGCATGCTTCACTCGTGTGCATCATCTGGCGGCTTGCAAGCCGCAAGCCACCAGTGAGATCCAGCCACGAGTCCTTGCTTCACTGCACAATCTTAAACATTTCTTCACACTCTCTCACACACTACCCTTACATGATTTCCACCTAAACACAGGGTTACTAATTGCTAAATTACAAGCAAATTTGGCACGGAATAAAGCCAACAAGATGGTTGATTAAATTCAGCCTTACAAAAAGAATGAAAAAGATTTTTATTTTTATTTTTAAGAAGAGAGTTTCACTCATAATTTAAATTCATGCAAAATGAATAAAACAAACACAAACACAACAAGGTTTTATCTTTTTCTTTATTTCAAAGATCTGCATATGTTTTAAGAAAAATCAGATTTGTATCTTAAGAAAGAAACAAATTAGTTTTGATGTGAGAAAAATTTAGATCTGCATCTAAGGAAGATGCAAATCCCTTTTATTTTGAAGAAAAATTCAGATCTACATCTAAGAAAGATGCAGATTTGTTTTATTTGAAGAAAAATTCAGATCTGCATCTCAGAAAGATGCAGATCCGTTTTATTTGAAGAAGAATTCAGATCTGTATCTAAGAAAGATGCAGATCAACTTTATTTTGAAGAAAAAAAAGAAAGAGTAGAGTACATGCAGATCTTTAAAACTAAGAAACAAATTATATCAACAATGAATGAATCAAGAACATATTTTCATGAACTAAATTAACAAGGTAAAATATGAATATCTAAAACAATTAAATATGCATCATCATGATAAAGAAAAGCATAAGAACAAAAGGGTTAGAAAACAACCTCTTGCATGAGCACACTTTGTTCTTAAGAGGATATTTTAGGGTTCAAAGAAATTTATGCCATTCTCTTTGAAACCTAAAAACCCTAATTTAAGCAGCAACATTCAAAGAGAGGATCAGAAAATATGAGCAATTTGAGAGCCTAAAATGTATGCCTCTCAGAGTGTAAAAAAATTTGCTGAATTATGAGGTTCAGTCTTTATTTATAGAGACTAGAAGACTCTAAAAATAGGTTCAGACAATTAGGGTTTGAATCCGAATGCATCCTTTTGCGAAAAGGTCAAAAAAGGGTGTGCCTTATTGTCACCCGAAAGCCGTTGGGCCAAAGCCCAAATCATGGAAATTCGGCCCTTTTAGAGTGCCGTTCGGCACTCCAAAAGTGCCAAATTTCCCTTTGGACTCTGAACACTCTTTTGTGTTCGAGTGCCGTTTGGACTCCTCCTCTAGGGTTTTTTGGCCAGTCCTTGTAACTAGATGTGTTTTCATCCTCTGTCTATGATTTTTCATCTCTTTTATTGGATAATTTAGGCTATTTAAGAACAATTATCTTGTAGATAAATATCCTAAAATAAATCTTGATAAAGTTCAGATTATCCACAATTTTATCGTTATCCAATCATCCTTTTTATTCCTATGCATGCATCCCTATTTTAAACAATAATTATCAACCAATCACAGAATTATTTAATTGGTCATTCAAGTCATTCTCATTGATTAAATCATGGGTGCGAAATTGGGTGTCTACAAGCACCTACCTCTCTAGGCATCTTAGAGATCGCTGGCTTCAGAAAGTCATGGGCTTTGAAGCGTACATGGAGCTCATGGGTTGCCTTAAGGAGATTGACATTTAGTGGGTCATGGAATGGTGGCATATCTCAAGCATGGTCCATAGTTGCTGCAAGGATCATTGTGTGACTTTAGTTGGGCTTCGATGTTGCTCTTACTACTCCACTTGTCATATCTCAAGGCAATTTGGAGAGCATCAAGGAGCTCTTGATGATAAGGGTGCCTTCCACACCACGATGTTCACCAATAGGATCGTGGGCCGTATTAGTGAAGCTTGGTTATATCGTAAGGTGACAAAAGACTTTGTTCCTCCCAAATACCTCTACCCCACTGCAAGCTACAAGCAATGGTTGGAGGATGACATGAAGTGGATTATGAGGGATGAGAAAGCTTACATGAAGACTAGTAAGAAAGCAAGAAGGACTGAAGGACCACCTTGAGGGGCCCTATAACTTACTTTTCTGCACTTTTATGATTCTCATGTTTGTTTTTGAATTTAATAAAGGATTAGAATGTTCCAAATCCCCTATGAAAACAAACATATTATCTTTTAATTTGAGCAATGAGAGAATTTCCCTTTTTTATTATCTTTGCTTGTTGTCATATCATTTATTTATTTTTCTTTTCTTTTCTTTTTCCTTTGCCATGGAATTTTTGCCCATGATGTCCTTTGAGGAATTTTCACCATGCCCATGGTCTTTTCTCCTAACTTTTGCCTAGACTGTTCTTTCGGGTTTTCAATCTAGCGAGGTTCTTTTGTCTTAATTTTTGCCTAGGCTGCCCTTTCGGGTTTTCAACCTAGCAAGATTTTTTCCTTTTCTTCTAAATGTGGTATTTTCGGAGCCTATCCATGTTAATGGGGCGAAGCATCTCTTCCCCATCCAAATCTGTGATTCTTGTAACACCTCCAGACATGATCTTCTTAATGATATAAGGCCTAGACCATCTAGGCTTCATTTTTCCTCTTCAATCAAAGTCTCATCTCTAAGTAACTTTAGGACCAAGTTCCCTTCTTTAAGGTTTCTTGGTTTCACCTTCTTGTTGAATTCTCTAGCAATTCTTTTTTGGTACCCTTGTGCATGGTATTGTACCCTAGCTCTCCTCTCATCTATCAAAGCCAATTGTTCATACCTCACCTTAGCTCAATCCTCTTCTAGGACCTTGGTTTCTACCAATACTCTCAAGGATTGTATCTCCACCTCAATAGGAAGCACTACCTCACTACCATAAACCAAAGAGTAAGGTGTTGCCCCAATCGATGCACGGATAGAAGTTCTATAACCCCATAAGGCAAACGGAAGCTTCTCGGCCCAATCTTTGTATGTCACCACCATCTTGGCTATGATATTATTTACATTCTTATTAGCTGCTTCTATGGCCCTATTAGCTTATGGTCTATATGGTGAAGACTTGTGATGCTCGATGTTGTATAATTCCATGACCCTTCGAACTTCTCCCTCAAAGTGGGAACCGTTATCAGAAATGATCTCTTGGGGCACCCTAAACCGACATATGATGTTGCTTTCCAAGACCTGAGCCACATGTTTAGCCTTTAATACTGAGTAAAAGGATGCTTCTACCCATATGGTGAAATAGTCAATTGCTACCAAAATGTATTCATGCCCATTTGAAGCTTTAGGAGCTATCCTTCCAACCACATCTATGCCCCAAACCGAGAATGGCCATGAAGAAGTCATGCTATACAACTCACTAGGCGGTACATGGTTTAAGTTGGCATGTGTCTGACAATCATGGCAACTTTTCACATAGTCCACACAATCAGTCTCCATTGTATTCCAGTAGTACCCTATCCATAGGATCTTCTTGGCTAACATTCTTCCATTCATATGGGGACCACAAACCCCTTGATGAACTTATTCCATTACTTTCTTGGCTTCTTCTCTCTTCAAAGGATCTTCTATAAAGTTGTCCCCACATAGGATGATTGTGTTGCCATCATCCTAATGGAATGACGTTCTCTCTTATCGACACTATCCAGATATGCCCCTAGTTCCATGAACTTCATGATGTCATAGTACCATGGAACTTCCTCTACCTCTATGGCCATTACCGAAGCTTCGGTCTTCCTCTTGTGTACTTCTTCATAACTTTGCTCAATCTCCAAGGGTCATGTCCATACTCCCTCGAATATTTCAACCATGGAGGCTAAAGTAGCTAAGGCATTCACAAACTAATTCTGAGCTCTAGGGATGATTGTGTACTTAATCTTGTCAAAGGTCTAGGTCAAGTCCTTTAAGTATTATTGATAAGGCTTTAAATGTTCCTTCTTCACCTTTCACAACTTTTGCGGCTATAACCAAAGTTGAGTCCCTAAAGACTTCGGCTTCTTTTGCCCCCAATTCTTGAAGAGTTTCCATTCTAGCAATGCAAGCCTTATATTCAGCCATATTGTTAGTTGCTTCAAAGTTCAATTTGATTGCCAAAGGCATGTGAGACCCGTCAGGAGTGATCAAGAGTATCCTTATCCCATTCCCATATTGGTTTATGGCCCCATCAAAGTACATCTTCCATGTCCCTAACTCAACATCCAAAATGTCCTCATTTGGAAAGTCTTCTTTACCATCTTCCCCCTCTATAGGATTCTCGGCACAAAAATCTAACACGACGCTTCCTTTGATAGTTTTCCTAGCCACATATTTCAAGTGAAATTCTGCAAGCAAAATCAACCATCTTGACAACCTTCCATTGAAAGTGGGGTTCTCAAAGAGGTACTTCAATGGGTCTGAAAGTTCAAATAGTGTGTAAATTACCAATGAACATTTAGACCCCCAAATTTAAAAATACCAACACAAGCTTATACATAAACAATATATGTGCAGAATGATGAATATAAGCTAAACTCAAATTGGTAAAACAAACTAAACCATAATTAATCAAAATCACAGTAGCAATTAAAAGGTAAAGAGAAAGGGAAGAGAGATGCAAACACAAAGATAACACGACGATGTGTTATCAAAGAGGAAATCGAAGTACTCGGTGAAAAACCTCTCCGCCGCCCTCCAAGCGGTCAATAATCCACTAAAGAATAAAGTTGGGATACATGAATAGCAAAAGACCCTCCAAGCCTAATCTATCTAGTGCACCTAAGCCCTCCAAGCTTCTTGCTCCAACAGGGTTATGCCGAATCTTGTCTTCTCTAGCTTATTGGATCCCGCAATTGCCCATTGCATCAACCAAATGAATTGGTCCTTTCTGAACTGCTTCCTAAGCACCAAAATACCTCCTCACTGATATGGGTATGGTGAGATAGGATTTGGCTAAATGTATGTCTCAAGGATATGTCAATGGAGAGGGTGAGAGTAAAGGAATTTGGAGAATCAAAGGATGAAGATTATGGATGAGTCAATCTTGTTTTTCTCTAGCTTTTCTCTCTCAAAATTATCTTTAGAAGCTCTCTACATTTCATGGGTATAAGGGTATTTATAGTAGGGTGTATGAGGAATGCGAAAGGTCGTTTTCATCAAATAGGGCATTCTAGCGACTCGACCTTGCGACTAGAACGAGTCGCAAGTTTGAGTCGCGAGCCAATTGCCTGGCCAGACTGGAAGTTTTGTCCTATAGTACTCCAGTTGTTGTGACCCTTCAGCTTCCCTGCATGCTTCACATGTGTGCCAAATTTGGCGACTTACCAATCGCGAGATCCAGTCACGAGGCTTTTCTTGGGTGCACACATCTTGAGCTTTCTTCACACTCTTTCACATACTACCCTTACATAATTCCCACCTAAATCAGGGTATCTAATTGCTAAATTACAAATAAATTTGGCATGGAATAAAGCCAACAAATGATTGAATAAATTCAACCTTATAGGGTCCATTCTTGCTACCATCCATATTTGGAAGGGTAAAACGATATATCTCAATTTTCATACGGCCCAAACAAGTGCAAAGCATGACTTTTCTATGGGATTGTACCTAGTGTCGTAATCATGGAATCTCTTGCTTAAGTAATATATAGCCCTCTCATTCTTCTCATCATCTTCTTGTGCAAGCATACTTCCAATTACATCTCTTATGATGGAGAGGTATAGGAGTAAGGGCTTTCTATGTTGTGGAGGCATTAGGATAGGCGGGAGGAGGAGATACTCCTTGATAAGTTCAAAGGCTTTTTGGCACTCATCATTCCATGTATGTGGTTCATTCTTACCTAGGAGTTTGAAGATGGGCTCACAAGTAGAGGTGAGCTTGGCAATGAATCAACTAATGTATTGTAATCGACCTAAGAAACCCCTTATTTCTTTCTCACTTTTGGGTGGTGGCATCTCCAATATGGCTTTGATCTTGGATGGGTCAACTTCTATCCCTCTATCACTCACTAGGAAGCCTAGCAATTTTTCAGCAGTTACTCCAAAGGTGCACTTTTGTGGGTTTAATCTCAATCTATATTCTTTTATCCTTTTGAAGAACTTCCTCAAGTTTGTGGCGTGGCTTCCTCTATCCTTGGACTTCACTATCATATCATTAATATACACCTCTACCTCATTATGCATCGTATCATGTAACAAGGCTATAGCCATCCTTTGGTAGGTTGCCCTAGCATTCTTGAGGCCAAACAACATTACCGTGTAACAATAGATTCCCCATTTGGTAGTGAAGGTGGTTTTGGTCATGTCCTTGGGAGCCATCTTGATTTGGTTGTACCCCGAAAAACCATCCATGAAGGACATCAATGCACTCCTTGTTGTGTTATCCACTAAGACATCAATGTGAGGGAGGGGAAAGTCATCCTTAGGGTATGCTTTGTTCAAGTCCCTAAAATCCACACACATCCTTACCTTCCCATCCTTCTTAGGTACGGGCACAACATTGGCTACCCATTTGGGTTCATGTATGGGTTTGATGAACCCCACCTTTAATTTCTTAATGACTTCCTCTTTGATTTTTAAGAGCCATTTGGTCCTCATTCTTCTTAATTTTTGCTTGACAGGCACCATGTGGTCATGAGTATCAATGTGATGTTGAGCTATCTCGGGGTTAATTCCAGGCATATCTTCATAGGATTATGCAAAAATCTCTTGAAATTCTATGAGGAGTTCTTGAATATCTTCTTTTCTTTTTCATTTATAGTTGAACCAATTTTAATTAAGCGTAGATTCTCATCATTGCCTAAATTAATAGTTTCAAGAGTTGGTTCCATATGTTCAATTTTCTTTTCCAGTTTTTTATTAATTTAATTTTCAAATTTATTTGAATCACTTAAGTGCAGAATTTCAATGTTATGGAACACCCTCGAGGTCCATTTTGGCCAATCATGATCTTCCCACGATCCTGTGTCTCCTGATTTTAAAAAGTCATTGACATGGGCCCTCTTGAAAGTCATGGTCCCGAAGCACCCCTTAGTTGCAGCTTGAAGTTGGGTAGGGGTAAGTGGACTTTCCCTTTTGCCATCACGTGATTAATGCCTTCTTGAGTCAACTTACTTGGTTCATGATCAGCCTTGTGTTTTTCAGCTTCTTCTTTCTCAATTTTAGAAAGGTGACCTATTATCTTCTTGAGACTTTAGCTTGCACCTCTATGCACTCGAGCATCCTTTGCATGAAGACCTTCTCACTTGTAGTGTCTATCTTTCCCTCTTGATAAGCCTTCCTTTCGGATGTCTCACCTTCCATTGGACTTGGATTGGAGTGATGTCTAAAAAGAAGCCCCATTTTCATTAAGTTCATGTCCCAATTAAAAGGTTCCTTTTACTTTTTAGGTGTTCTTGGATGATTCTTAAGTTCATTTTAATGGAGGCCCAATTACAATGTCACTCCCTTTCCTCTCATGGATCCTCGCCCCTTGTTTTATTGGGCTTTAGTCCATTTACAACAAAAGCTCTCATCTTACTCTCATGGGCTTTCATTAGAATGCACTTAGGAATTTTCAAACCTGTCTCAAACTTGGGCTTGCAGTGTATTCATCACTTTTGGGCCTTCCAATCTTTATTCATTATTTCATCATTTTTTCTTTGAATAGCCCTCTAGCTAGAGTACATTGTAGCCTTCCTCTCAAAGTCTATGAAATTCTCATCATTTTGGGCCTAGGCATACAACAAAGAGACCCAAGATTAGGGAAGTTCATTTTGGTTTAGAAGGATGTTGGATGTTAAGTCCATAGCGTATTCGTTATCTTAGGCCCAATGTCCTTTTTTTCAAAATGGCCTTTTCCACTTGGGCCTATGATAGCAATTAAGTTATGGTCTTATGAACCTTTCAAGTTAAGATATGCCTTTGGATTTAGGGACAAGCCTCTTATATGTGAGAACTTCTTTTCTTTTGTCCCATAACATCTTAGGGTATACCATAACTTTAGGGCCATCCCTTCGAACACATGATATATGGTTGAACAAACAAGAGATATATAAAGGGTACCCTTCCTGGTAGGATCTAGGATCTCTCTAGTGTGGGTAGGCTTCTTAAGGCTAAATGGATAGATAAGTAGGTCACTCACAACTAGGTGGGCTATGATTCCAACTGAGGGCCTAAGTGGACCCCATAATGGATTGGTAGAAAACCTTTAATGTACTTAAGGCCCATTATAGGTGATGACATCGATTGTGAGTTGGTGGGATGAACTTCCAAAAACTTAGGCCTGAATGGAGCCTTCCATCTTCCCATTCATCGCTAACCAAGGTTAAGGGACAAAAGAACCAGTGATGTGTGTACAAAACAAGTATTGAAAAAGTTTTTATTAAGGTTAAGAAACAAGACACATAGGAATTAAACTCACAATTCCCCAGCGGAGTCACCACTTTGGGCATAAGGGAAAAGAGTGCTGGAGTCGCCACCTAGTTATATGGTTTAGGAACCATGAATATAGCATCCTTTCGAGGAAGGACCTTTGATCTAACTACTAGAGTATGGGTTCAGAGTTTAGGAATGCTCTTGGGAAGGTGTTAGGCACCTAAGATTGCCCAACCCTAAGGTTGGCTTCTCATCATTGTGTCTTACGTCCTAACCTTATTAAAAACATGCTCAGCACTTATATCTACACACACACACACACACACACACACACACACACTAACATACATCTAAGCATACAATCATGGCATCATTCACCTCAAAACACATACCTATCTACCCTTAAACAAAGGAAAGCCAAACACAAATGAAACCCTAGCATTTGTCTAACATATGAAAACCCTATCATTAATCTAAAACAAGGCAGCAACTTAAACATGGCAACAAGGCATTAACGTATTACAAACCCTAATCAAACATCTAAGCATGTTCCATCATACCATCAAAGTAAAACCCTAACACAAATGCATGGACATTGCTAATGTATGACTTACCCTTTACTTACCTCTCAATGGTATAGCACCTATGGCATCAATGCATGAGCATGTGAATGAATGACACTAAAACTAAGAAAACCCTAATCTAAACATGCGACAACAAATAAACATGTTAAAAGGTGGATGAGCAATTATGGGGCTTAAAACATATGAAAAAGAGACTACACAGAACAAACATGTGAAAGTAGAAACAAAACAGACAAGGATTTAGGGTTTCTGGGTAACAGCATCACACATGCTAGAATAGGTTTGCGTACACATGAATTTAGCTTGTGTATGCAGGCTAGATCATGCGTACGCAGATCCTTCCCCAAAAAACCTAAAAACACAAAACCAAAGTAGAACCTTAAAACAACAAACTAACAACCTACGTACACAAAAAAAGAAAGGAACTAACGGGATAAACTAAGCAAACATGTATGAACATAAACCAAACCAAAAATGAGATTAAAACAAGAGAAGAAAGGCAGAAAATAAAAAGAAAAGCTATAAAGAATACCTTAAAGCAAAAGCTCCCAGGCTTGATTTTTAACTGTTCTCCTCAGTCAAATCTATCACAATTCAATAAAATGATGATTAACAATCATAAACTCAAAGGATTGCGGCTAGAAAAGGTCCCAATCAAATAAAAAATGACTTGAGGGTGTTTTGTGAAAAACTCTCTTTTGATTCACTATTTTCTAGTGAATCTTAAGTTTTTCCCATGAGATTTTTTGTGTTTTGAAAATGTACCATGTAAGGCTTTTTATAGTTGAAAAAAATGAGGTTTGGAATGGCTCCCAGATGATGTGGGATTCATTCCAAACCTCAGTCATTGTTACAAAGAACTTATCTTTCTTATACTTTTGAAACCCTAGATGCATAAGCAAGAATGTGTCTGCGTATGCATGCTTTAGCTTGTGTACGTAGGCTGTGGGTTACTTTGGTCATTTAATTTTCCAAAAATAGATTTTTTTCTCATTTAAAAGGTTATATTTTCCATTTTAACAATTTTCAAGTCAATTTAATATTTGATTAGGCTCTAAACTGGCCTTGGGCCTTAAAGTTCAAGCATCATTGGGGAATGGGGGCCTGAGTTGTAAGAGGTACAAAATGCAGTGTTTACACCCACCATCAAGATCCATACCCACCATTCTGATTAGAGATCCACTCCATTTAATACATGCTTAACCAACATGAATGTTGAGATGATTGACTTAAGAGAGAGAGAGAGAGAGAGAGAGAGAGAGAGAGAGAGAGAGAAAAAGGTGACTGGAGAGAAAAATGTCACTGGTTTGAGAGAGTGTGTGTGTGTTTGTTTAGAGAGAGAGAGAGAGAGAGGATATATTTTTTTATTAAAACAAGTTGCTAACCCGTGCATCAAAGTTCTTAGAAAAACTAAAATTTTCCAATTAAGAAGTGGTCAATTCAGTAAAGTTCTTAGAAATACTAAAATTTTCCAATTAAGGAGTGGTCAATTCAGTGAGAAAATGAATGTCATTATTAATATTTTTGGAGGGTTGAGAGAAATTTAGTTAAGATAAATGGACCTTTTCGCTATGGATTTTAAAGAATAAGTCACACAAATGGTTAATTACGACACTAATATCCAAAGGAATACACATAATTCATTAGAATGTAAAGGATTTGAGTTGGTGAGCCAAGGTGTGTGTGTGTGTATATGTAGTGATCTCGTCTCATATTTCTTAGTCTATCAACAAAATTCTAAAAAATAATATGATGTTTAAACATTGGTTATTGCTTGCACAAAAAAAAGGGTAAAATTTCAAATCAAAATATTACATATCACATCTAAAAGAAGCACTAACAAAAAGTAAAAATATACAACATGCACTAATAACAAAAATTTATAATATTTGAAGAGTTTTGCAAATCAACTCAACAAAATCTTATTAAATTGGTTAGGGGCAGCTTCACTAACTATATTTTGTCTATATAAATAACCATCTTCATAAGACTTTTGCTTAAATTATCATACTAAATTTGATAAAACAGGTGCAAGCATATTGTTGTTGACTCTACACTATATCCCAAAGAGTTTCTCTTGGATTGCTTTGTTCTTATCTCTGGCTTTACAACTAAAGCTCCCTCATCCTGCCTTGTAAAACTTTGCAGAAAAAGGCAGAATCACTCCACCTTTGTTTATCTCTCAATAATTAAGATAGGTAGCTAACTTACACATTTACAGAATTTTCATTTTCTACTTTTGCAGCCCCCAAAAAAAAGTTGTCTTGATTTTATCAAAAGCTTGCCTGCCATTAGCATTTAGTGTATACACCATTAGCATAGATACAAATTAATTCAAGAGTAGCCATGTTTTAAAAAGGCCATAAAGCTCAAATATCACCAGCAATCAAATAAATGAAATCACTGCTCAGTACTAACAGTAAAATTCTCATTAATCTAGTGCAATATAGAACAAATGTAGATTTTATAAAAATATCCTATAATACATACACAATATATCTTACTTCCATATTCATGTGCTAAATGGTTTTGCTTTAATATATAACATAATAAGGATTTGTGTCAATACTAATATGCTATAAACCTAATGTAGATTTTGCTCTCATATATTTTGTGCCTTAGTGACAAAATTCACAAAAGTCCCATCCAGTAGTTTAGGCTATTGTTTCCATGTTTTGAAAAACATAAGTTGATATTTATTGAAAAAGGAATGAAATAAAAAAATAATTAAAAATCACAAAATGAAGAACCAAAAATCAAGAACATAGAGGGAGATTGTTGGAAGCATAATTAACGAACCTAGCATGAATTGTGAAGAGTCAATTGGTAAGATTTTAGACTCAATTAGAAAGGAAGCAACTCTAAAAGTTGAAGCTCGCCAAGCTCGCTTGCATTGTTTTTGTACCTCCAAAGGTAGGGATACCAAGGGTTTTACTAGATGAACAGCTAATAGACCAAACAAATCGGCCCACATTTCAACCATCAATAACACACCCAAAATGACAAAAATCTAAATAGATTAAAATGGAAGATGGAAAAAGAACTTAACAATTTATTTATAATTGTTGAAAATGTTATAGGATTTCCAAAATTGCTAAAGTTTGTCAGAGTCAACAAATTTTATATACCTAATGGAAACCCTTACTTGGTTCTTCATCTTAAACACTTATAAAATTAATCTATTCAGCCCACATTGAATTATGTATTTGTATGATTCTAACTCATAAAGTCTATAACTTATCCAAAATTTCTCAATCCAGTCAAAGAATTAAACAAAGATGTAAAAAATTTGGGAGAGATTATAGGAACTGGTTGGGCACATCCTCAAAAGCATATACAGTTGAGAGAGAAATCATCACTTCTGAATCAAGCACAATCCTTAACAATGAAAATATCATGAGACCTAAGATGTAAACCTTTTTTTTTTTTTTTTTTTTTTCAGTTTCCAAAGTCAACAAATTTATATTAAATATTTAAAAAACAAACAAAACAAACAAAAAGAAAAGAAATATATAATACTCATTTCCAAACTTTCAAGGGCTTTAGGTAATTGCTCATACTTATACTCCTTCATCTCCACCACTCTTACACCTTCTAAAATACCAAAATTAACTAACTTAGATTCTTACTCACCAGGGGCAACAATAGTAGTAGCAAGAGACACAATCGAATTGTTATGATTCGGTTCAATGTGTAATGCCAGCACTAAGCACTATCTTTGTGAAAAATAATAATCATGAATTCAAGTTCGAGGATAATCCAATAATAGCCTAAAAAAATAGTTTTGTGTACCTAAAAACAATAAGCAAAAATATTCAACCATTATTAGAACAATTAAAAACCAAAAAAGACAAATTTCTTTCAAACTAAATAATTAGCCTTTTGGAATTGTGGTAGCCAAAGAAGTAACAGGAAAAGCCTTCTAGAAACTAATTATAAATCAAAACCTTAATTAAAACCAAATGTATCCCATAAGAAAATAGTAATTAACTGCCACTAACACCCAAAAATCTATAAAATATTTTGAACCTTATTGTTAAGCTTTGACTAAATGAACACAATTTGAAAACCAATGTGCCAAATTGGATCCAAAAACCACAAATTCAAGTTGTAACTTATCTGACCTGAAATTGCAGAGACATTTTGTGTAGTCTAGGCATGTAATTGTTCATTAACAATAGCTACATCTTGTGCAGTCCAAGCATCTTAAAAGCACACAATTCACATATTGTGCTGTTTGCAAAGACATGAGAAATACAAAAGAAGTTGATCAAGAACGCTTAACCTCCAAATATCAAAAGAATGAAAATTAGACAATCTTAAGCTAAACTGGTCTTTCAATCAAATGAATGCAATAGTAATAATTATAAAGAAAGAGAGGTAAACATTGGGTTATTGTTAGAACAGAACCTTGTCTTGTAGGTAAACCTATCAAATGTATGTGATAGCAATATACACATGAACTATTCACCTGATATTCCTAATAAATGAAAAATAAATTGTAAAATTAAATTGCCCCTATGAAAATTCTTAATTCATGCAATCAAAAAATTTTGTTGGCACATTAAGTAATCAACAAATTTCTTTTATTCTATTAACATAAACAAATTTTGAGCTCCTTTAAAGCTACACCTTTTCTTCTAAATGAAAATCCAAATCAAAAAGTTTTTATTCCCCTAGAACATGAAATTTATTCCTCCATTGAGTCGTTTAATATTCCTCAAAATGGAAAGACATATTTCTCATATATATTCATAGAAGGAGTTGATAAAAACTCTCTAAACCTAGCATATTATATAGTCTATTGTCAACTGGACAAATATATTGTCCTAGAGATCAAGGATATGATGAAAAGGGCAAACTATTATCAAATTTAAGGGAAAAGAAAATGAATTTTTTAACCACTTTATGCAAAACTAAAATGAACATTTTATTTTTTTTCTTAATGAAAATATAGTGGCATGAGCTTAAGAAGGGACGGTCATGCATAATTTACATGATAAGCTACACCTTGAAAATGCAGAAAATAATCCTCTTACTAATTAGCCAAAAAGGTCATATCACCAAGTTTTAAGGTACTAAGGTGGTATTTCATATGCATAAAGATGAAAAGCGTTGTTAGTAAAATCATTTGGAGTACAAATATAATAGCAATACTATTAACCACTATTCAATTGGCAAAACTAAAAGTTGTTTTAGGATTTCAATCAAACAATTTGGACTTAAGGAGAATCTACCAATTAGGAATAGCTACCACATCAAATTCAGATTCAAATCTTATTGATGTAAAGTTGTTTTGTTTCATCAAGCTAATTTCTTCTTCATCAACTGCTTTTGTTATATATTTTTTGTAACAGACTTTTATCTATAATGAAAACATACAAACTTTTAAAATACCAAGACAAAGGAAAAGGTACAATGGAATAAAAAAGTGAAGTTACAGACTTTAGATAAAATAAGACAGACATTAGTTATCTTATGATTGGCAGAACCTAAAGGATCATTGTGATTAAAAAAGAAATAAATGTTTCTGTTTAAGATGTTTGCCTTAGAACTCATTGCTAGACCCTTTCTTTGGTGGATATTGGTGATATCATGGGGCAATTTGTATTATGCTTATATTGAGCCTACTGTGGATAGTAATTAATTTGTTATCCAAAATATCTATTCATTTCTTTATTGCTGCTATTATTATTCCAAAAAGTATTCTTCAAACATGGATGGAACTCTTTCCCACAAGAATTTGATATATTTTGAAGAAAAATAGCCTTTTACCTTCCGCAGCCTTAGGGTGTTTCCTTTAGAAGCAGCAGCTTTAACATTGATAGTGTAAAGAAGTAGAGTCACTGAAACATTTACCATTTGAAAGACATAGATATTGGTGAACAAAGAATAGATGAAAAAAAAATGAAAATTATTACTAAATTGCTTCAGACATACAAAGTTCTTAAACAATTCAAGCCATATAGGTCCCAAGTTCAAGTGAAATAGTTATTTTTGGCATTTCTTGGAAGTAACAGTGGGGCAAAAAATACCCTTTCTTTATCTTAGATTTAGGCTTCTTATAAACTTTCTTTTCCTCTTTTTCTAACAAAGACAGTACCACCTTAACAAAAAACAATTCCCGTGAATCAAAATTCCTAAGCAAATATAAATATCCCCATAAGCAGAGCACTCAACAATAGAAGTATAGGACTACTATGTAAGGATGCGTTTGTTTCGACAGTAAAATGTTTCCGGAAAATATTTTACACCACTGGGAGTGTTTGGGTTGTCCCGGAAAATGCAGTCAAACGGAAAATGATTTCCGTTGACTGAAATCATGCCCCAAAACCCTGTAAAATATTTTACACTTTTATTTTATCTTCAATTGATTTCCACCCCAGAAATATAGAAGAGAGAGAGAAACAGCAAGAGCTCCAATTGCACATCCAAGCACCGGCGAGAGCTCCGATCGCATATCCAAGCATCGGCGAGAGCTCCGATCACACATCCAAGCACCGGCGAGTTGCACCCCAGCACTGGCGAGATCGTCGCACCCTAGCTCGGCCTAGATCGTCACCACCCAAGACCTATCCACCCAAAACAGATCTCATTCTCGACCCAAAGCTAATTGGCACCGTCGTTCTCGCCATCGTTCTCGACCGCCAATCTATCTCTCTTTCCCTTAACCACCGGATTTGATGAATTTTTTTTGTTGGGTTTTGTTTTTTTTTGTGTTTATCTATTGAGAAATGATATTATATATTTGTTTGGAAGCTAAGAAAATGTGAGCAACAAGTAAAAAATGTGTTTTCTATAGTATTTTCAAGAATACAACCAAACACCAGAAAATATTTTTCAAAGCATTTTTTGAAATGCAACCAAACACTTGAAAATATTTTCATTTCCCGAAAATATTTTCACCTTAAAATATTTTACACTCGGAAAATATTTTACACTGAAATAAACGCAGCCTAAATAGAAAATATTTTCCTCGAAGTGAAAGCTTATTTGTAAAAATTCAGTGAACCCTTCACATTGAAGTTAAGATTCAAAATAACTTTCAATAAGGATGGAAAGTTTTCGATTAGATTTTTTACCTTGTACTTCCTAAGTGATGGAAAGTTTAGTTTAGGCATTTTTACAAACACTTCGGGGAGCAAATAACACAGTCACCACTTGTAGTACAACTTTAAAAAAAATACAAATGTATAAATAGTTACTAAGTATTTAACATCTAACCACTGTAATTTATCACACACACACACAATGAAGTATACAAAAAATTTCCAATATCAAAAGCAATATAAACAAAGAGAAAGTAAGAAAAACACAGAAAGGACACTCACAATGTGGTTCAGGTGGGCGTGAGAGATGCAAAGGAAGTCTTGTTGTATTGCTTGCTAGGGACAATGACCAATATTGAAAGCCAAATTGAGAGTATGCAAACTTATGCAAGTTTTGCAACTCAATCGAGGAGAACAAACTACCATCTAAAAAATAAACATAATTTAGTAAATTGACACAAAATTAAAATAGAAAGGAAGGAAAAATCCACATTAAACAGAGGCTCAAGAAGGATAGTAAATAAATAAAATTTACTAAAATTAACAACAATTTATAGCATAATAACATATTACCAGTAAATTTTATTTATTTCAATCAACCTAAACAAAATAAAGAGCAATAAAATTATGTGTAAGGTTGAATTTAATCAACCATCTTGTTGGCTTTATTTCATGCCAATTTGCTTATAATTCAGCACTTAGAAACCCTGTATTTAGGTAGGAATCATGTAAGAGTAGTGTGTGAGAGAGTGTGAAGAAATGCTCAAGACTGTGCACTGAAGCAGAGACTCACAACTGGATCTTGCGGGTGGCTTGCAACTAGCAAGCCGTTAGAGGATGCACACGAGTGAAGCATGCAGAGAAGCTAAACCGTCATGCCAACTGTAGCACTACAGGACAAAAAGTCCAAACTGGTCATTCAATTAACTCATGGCTTGGACTTGTGACTCAGTCAAGTCACGAGGCCAAGTTGCCAGTCCACTCTATTTTGAGAAAATGACTCTTCGCATTCCTTTCTCACTCTAGTATAAATACCTCTTATACCCATGAAATATAGAGATCTTCCAGAGAGAATTTTGAGAGAGAAATCCTAGAGAAAAACAAGATTGACTCACCACAATCTTTACATAGTGACTCTTCAAATTCCTCAACTCTCACCCTCTCCATTGTTACATCCTTGAGAGGTTCAGTAGCCAAATCCTTTTCTCACCATACCCATATCTGTGAGGAGGCTTTTTGGTGTTTAGGAAGTAGTTAGGAAGGGACCAATTGATATAGGTTAATGCTATGGGTTATAGTGGAATCTGGTAAACTAGAGAAGACAAAGGTTCGGCGTAACATCGTTGGAGTAGGAGCTTGGAGGGCTTAGGTACACTAGGTAGATTAGGCTTGGAGGGTCTTCTACTATTCATGTATCCCAACTTGATTCTCTAGTGGATTATTGACCGCTTGGAGGGCGGCGGAGAGGTTTTACGCCGAGGACTTCGGTTTCCTCTTTGATAACACATCGCTGTGTTGTCTTTGTGTTTGCATCTCTCTTCCCTTAATCTTTGCCATTTAATTTCTGCTGTGGTTTTGATTTTATTTGGTTTAGATTTTTTTATCAATTCTGTGTTTAGCTTATGTTCATATTCTGCACATACATTGTTTGATAATAAGCTTGAATTGGTAATTTGTAATTTGGGGGTCTAAACGTTCATAGTGTTTTATACACATTTTGAACATTCATTATGGTATATAACACCAATAACCTAGAGGTCAGAGGTCAGTTCGTGTTTTGTGTTTTTCAGGGAAAAGATGGAGAGGCTGAGAGAGAGTTGAAGAAGAAGCATATATCTTCCATTTTGCACGGGTTCAACCTTAATCAAAACCAATTATCCAAATACCTAAATTAAAGAAAATCAAACCAAATCCAAATACCTAAATCTAAGATAACAAAAATTAAATCATATACAACACCAATTTTCTTGTTTAAAAATACCTGCACTGGTAGCGGCTTTGGCGGTATATGACGGTGGTGGGAGGCTGGCACTTTTTGCCACTGAAGGAGTGAGAGAGTGCCCATGGGGAGTAAGAGAGTGCCCATGGGGACACTATCCATAACTTCCACATTACTGATAGGGAGATGACAGTGACTCCCCATGACTTCCATCGAATGATCGGTCTTCGATGTGATGGGGCAATTATCAATTTGGAGGGTGAGTTGGGTGTGTAACTGGGCATAGAGTTGTTAGGGTAGAGGTGCACGATGGATACGATCCGTTATTTTGACATTGAGATAGATTACAAGCGTCCTCCATAGGCGACGCCTGGGGACTGTGTCCAAATGGCTATGGCATTCCTATTGTACATAATCGGGGAGTACCTCTTCGCCAATAGAGGGCAGATGGTGTCCTTGAGGTGGTTGACCCTCTCTCTTCTGCAATTTTGAGGATACTCGATGGGCCAACTAGGGTCAAGCTTGCCTTGCCTACCTTTACTCTTCCTTGGACATGCTCAATCGTGGGACTCTGCGTCAGTTGGTGGGGCCTTGGAAGTTCCATGAGGCCAATTCTCACTTTCCTTCCTTTTATAGTTCCTTATAAGTATGTACTTCTTATTCTTGCAATTGTGTTTATCCATATGATATATAGGCTTAACAAAAATGTACTTCATGTTCTTACAAACTACATTCATGTCTCTACATCTACATTCACATACATACCTTGCAAACTGTTATGTTGCAAACTGTGTTTCCTCTTTTCAGTGCTAGGCTGTAACATACGTACTCATTACTCGTGGAGCTGAGGTTGACTTGAAGAGCTTCTCCTCAGTTAGGGCTCACTTTGATGGGCTTTCTTCCAATGAGGTGAGTAAAGATCCTATTTTCTCCCATTATCTTCTTTTGCAAGTTTCCTAGGATCCTTATCCTAACCCTATATATTGTTAAAAGTCATTTAGAGTCCATGGGTGGGTCTTCCTCTTGTTGCTGACCCAAACTTGGAGGCGGCTATCATCATCACTTCCGGGATCACCCAGCCTTTAGAGGGTGCTAATTTCAGGGTCTTCTACTTGTTGGAGAGGGTATGTTGCTAGGTAGTAGGCGAGGATGCACTGCAGGTTCCAATGGATCCTCCACAGTTCATGCCTACCCCACTCTTCATGCAGAGTACCAGCTATGGAGGAATGGCATTCCTTATGTCCGGCAGCTTGTGGATGATTAGGACTACGCCGAGTTTAGCGAGACCCGTCTCATGCCTTCCCTCATAGTGGAGATATGCATTCTTTCCCTTTACTTACCTTTCTTCTTTTCTTGTATTTCTATGCATGGTGATACTCAAATGTGATGCTTATGTCAGATTGGTCTTGCTACTGGTGGTCCTGTTGACCCCCCTCATCTACCCTAGTTGGTTTGCACTTATGTCCCTAATGGCTTTGCTTGGGAGTGTCCTATGGGATGTAACATAAATGTCATGGGATACCCTTTTCCAGAGGGTACATGAGCGGTGAGCTCTTTTGCATCCTTGTCTTGTATTTTCTTTTCTTATGTCTTTGAACACTTGTTCTAACATTGTCTTCTTTTCAAATTCATCCCACTGTAGAGGAGCATAAGGAGCTTATCTTGCTTGCAAGGAATTTCAAGTTGGAGTTGATCGAGTATTCTAGGCAGATATATGGTCCTAGAGGGATTGCTCACCCGGGTGATGATGATGATGATGATGATGGTGATTCAGAGACCATCTCTAGCTACCAGTCGAGGAAGAGGCATTTTCGGTGATCCTGCAGACAGACAAATAGACACACAAACACAAAACATGTTTCTTTTTTCTTTTTTTCCTTTTATTAGCATGTATTTCTACACTTTGATTTTATTTTTGAGACATTGGGTTGTATTTAAGAACATCTTTTTACATTTCTGCTTTTATTTGGGACATGTACTTATTTTACAACTTATGGGAATTTTATATATTGTTTTTCTTTTCTCTTTTCATTGATGCTTGAAAATCTGAGCTTGAGTGTGCCTTAAGCAGTCCCTTAGGTTGTAGAAATCATAGGAGAAGCCTTGCGTGCATATACGCATGCCCGTGTACGTAGGTTTTGACCATGCATACACACTCTTGATCCTGCATACACATGCGGTGGGCCAGAATACCCTAGTCGCTTCTCCTAAGTATAAAATAGCCAATAGGGGCCTCCAAACCTTCACAAAATGTGTTTTAAGCCTAGAAAACACCTCTCAAGGTTTCCCAATGGCAAAATTCACTCTTTTAGAGGTTTTGGCATGGATTGAGAAGCTTGGTCCCACTTTCAAGGATGCTCTCATCCCTCTTGGTCTCTTTTGCATCTTTTCCTATCATCAAATCAAAGTGGATGAACCTCTTCTTCATGCTGCTGCTGAATTTTGGATTCCTACTCGGCACATTTTCCAATTCAATGGTTTGGAACTATGCCCTATTTTTGAATAATTTAGTGCAATCATGGGCGAACCCGACGTTAGTACTTTCATTCTTCCCACTACCGATGAGGACTTCTCTGACTAGGCTCATCAACTCTTAGGGATTCCTCTTGCTATGGCTCAGAGATGGTGCATGCTTAACAAGTTGAATATTCATATCGTTTTCACGTACTTTTCTTAGAGGAATGTTCCTTTGGCTGGGGTGCAGCACTCTTATTATCTCAATGCCTTCTGTCTAGTGAGATTCCTATAATTTTTGAATGGATTGCCTTTTGGTTTTCAACCCATCGAGGCTCCTTATATCGTCTTTGAATACTTCTATCTCTTTTTCCTTTTTTTTTTTCAATCTATCTTTCCTTTTTCCACTCAACACTCATGCTTTCTTTTTCTCATCCTCAGATATGGCTGTACGAAAGGCTCCAATTGCTTCATCCTCCCACTACCCCTCCTAATCAATATTAGGAAAAGCTTTATCATGATCGCAGGATCAAAAACAAGGAGATGGATCCTGCTAAGTTCACTGAGTTTCTGAAGCATCTTTCCACTTTAGATGTCTAATGGGTAGTGGAATGGTGGCGCATTACAGACATGGTCAACCACATTTCCAAAGACAACTGTGTTCCTTTGGTTGGGCTTTGCCATTGCTCTTACTACTCCACATGTCATATTGCAAGACAATTTGGTGATAGCCAAGGTGTCTCTAATAATGATGGCATCTTTCATATCTTGGTCTTCAATGATAGGATCTTGGGTAGAATCCGTGAGACTTGGTTGAAGAGGATGGTGGCTAAGGATATCCATTTCCCTCGATTTCTTCATCCAACCTCAGGGTATAAGGCTTGGTTGGTTGCTGACATGAGATCGATTCATAGGGAAGAGAAAGCTTACTAGAAGTCCAACAAAAGAAAGAGGATCGACTAACTTCCTTGATATGCCCCAAATTTTACTTTTCTATACTCTATGATTCTCATGTCTTTTCTTTTGAATTTAATAAAGGATTGGAATTTTCCAAATCCCCTATGGAAACAATTTTAGTATCTTTAAATTTAAGCAAAAAGAGAATAAACCATTTTATTATCTTTTTTTTTTTTTTTTTTTTTTTTTGTGTCATGTAATTTTTTCTCATGACGTCCTTGTTGGAATTTTCACCATGCCTATGGTCTTTTCCCCTATCTTTTGCCTAGATTGCCTTTTCAAGTTTTCAACCTAGCAGGGTTTCTTTGCCTTCGCTTTGCCTAGGCTGCCCTTTCGGGTTTTCAACTTAGCAGGCTTTTCCTTTTTTTCTTCAAATTTTATACTTTTGGAGTCTAATTCTTGGATCAAAAGTTTCATCTCTAAGTGTCTTTAGGACTAGATTTCCTTCCTTAAGGTTCCTAGGCTTCACTTTCTTGTTAAGTGCTTTAGCAATCCTCTTTTGATAACCTTGTGCATGGTACTGTGCTTTAGCTCTCTTTTCATCTATCAAAGCCAACTGTTCATATCTTTCTCCCATCCAATCTTCTTCTAGGACCTTGATTTCTATCAGTACTCTTAAAGATTGTATCCCACCTCAACAGGAAGTATGGCTTCACTCCCATAAACCAAAGATAAAAGGGTTGCCCCAGTTGATGCATGGATAGAAGTTTTATAACCCCATAAGGCAAACAGAAGCTTTTCGGCCCAATCCTTGTATGTCACTACCATCTTGGCTGGGATATTCTTAATGTTTTTATTGGCTGCTTCTACAGCTTTATTAGTCTGTGGTCGGTATGGCAAAGACTTGTGATGCTTAATGTTGTACAGCTCCATGATCCTTTAAACTTCTCCTTCAAAGTGGGAACCGTTATCCGAGATGATTTCTTGTGGTACCCTAAACTGATAAATGATGTTGTTCTCTATGAATTAAGCCACATGCTTAGCCGTGGAAATGATGTTGTTCTCTATGAACTTCTCCTCCATGATGTTGTTCTAACTAGGTGGTACATGGTTCAAGTTTGCATGTGTTTGGCAGTTGTGGCAACTCTTTACAAAGTCCACGCAATCGGTTTCGATTGTGTTCCAATAGTATCCAATCTTTAGGTTCTTCTTTGTTAACATCCTCCTATTCATGTGAGGACCAAAAATCCCTTGATGAACTTTTTCCATAACTCTCTTGGCTTCTTTTTTCTTTAGAAAGCGAAGGTGTATACCATCATAGGACCTCCTATAGAGCTGACCTCCACATAGGATGTAAGGTTGAATTTATTCAACCATCTAATTGGCTTTATTCCGTGCCAAATTTGCTTGTAATTCAGCATTTAGTAACCCTGTATTTAGGTGGGTTTGTTGTAAGGGTAGTGAGTGAGATAGAGTGAAGATTGCTCAAGAGTGTGCAAGAAAACAGAGACTCGCGGCTGGGACTCGCGGGTGACTCGCGGTTGCAAGCCGCCAGAAGCAGCACACGTGCCAAGCATGCTGGAAGATGAACAGTCATGCTAGCTGGAGCACTACAGGACAAAACAGGACAACTGGCCATACGGTTAACTTGCGACTGGATCTCGCGACTTAGTCAAGCCGCGAGGTCAAGCCGCAAGCCACCCCTGTTTTGTAAAACCTGACGTTTCACATTCCTCTCACACTCTAGTATAAATACCCCTTTTACCCACAATTGAAAGAGAGCTTCCAGAGAGAATTTTGAGAGAGAAACCCTAAAGAAAAACAAGATTGTTTCACCCACAATCTATACCTTAGAGTCTCTTCAAATTCCTCTACTCTCTTCCTCTCCATTGTCAAATCCTTGAGAGGCATTATACCAAACCTGGTTCTCACCATCATCATCACTGTGAGACAGTTGTTTGGATTTCTGGGAAGCAGTTAGGAAGGAACCAATCTTCATTGGTTGATGCTACGGTCTAGTAGCGGAATCCGGGAAGCTAGAAAAGAAAAAGGTTCTTCCCAACCTCGTTGGAGCAAGAAGCTTGGAGGGCTTAGGTGCACTGGGTAGATTAGGCTTGGAGGGTCTATTGCTGTCCTTGTATCCCAACTGTATTTTCTAGTGGATTGTATACCGCTTGGAGGGCGGCGGAGAGGTTTTTCGCCGAGGACTTCGGTTTCCTCTTCGATAACACATCGCGTGTTGTCTTGTGTTTGCATCTTCCTTCCTCTCTATCTTTGCCTTTTTATTATCTGCTGTGGTTTTATTTTGTTATGGCTTAGATAGTCTTTAACCAATTTCGTATTATAGCATGTGTTAAGTTTCCGCACACTAGTTGTTTGACATATTGCTTGTATTGGTTAAGTTGTAATTTGGGGGTCTAAACGTTCAAAGGTGTTTTGTACACGTTTTTGAACTTTCAATTGGTATCAGAGCGGGTACACTGCTATTGGTTTCATTACCATTGTGTGATCCTTGACTCCCTTTTGAGATGGATAGGTCTCAATTCCTAAATGCACCTCCATATTTTGATGGTAGTAATTATGCTTTTTGGAAGGTTCGCATGAGAGCTTTTCTGTGTTCTATTGATGAATTCGTTTGGGATGCTGTTGAGATTGGTTGGACCAAACCTGAGGCAGCCAAATCCACATGGGATAAGGCAGCACTTGCTGCATCTAATGCTAACAGTAAAGCACTCAATGCTATTTTCTGTGGTGTGTCTCCAGATGAATTTCACAGGATTTCTCATATTACCGTTGCCAAAGAAGCATGGGAGATTTTGGAAACCACCTATGAAGGCACGAAGAAAGTGAAAGACACCAAGTTGCAAATGCTGACCACTCGGTTTGAGGAGCTCAAAATGAGTGAGGATGAGTCTTTTGACTCTTTCTATGGGAAGCTAAATGAGGTGGTGGTCAGTAAGTTCAACTTGGGGGAGAAAACGGAGGACTCAAAGATTGTAAGGAAGATCCTTCGATCATTGCCGGAAAGTTTTCGTGCTAAAGTGACAGCAATTGAAGAGAGCAAGGATCTTGATGACATCAAAGTACAGGAGCTGGTTGGTTCTCTGCAGACTTATGAGATGTCGCTGCCCAATCAACGGAAGAGTAAATCCCTTGCTCTAAAGACCATTAATGAGAAGGTGGAAGATCAAGACTCATCGGGAGAAGATGTAGTTGACAAAGATGTAGCTTACCTTGTCAAAAATTTCAGAAAATTCTTGAAATTCAAAAATAATGGCAAATTTGATGATAAAAGAAAATTCCAAAGTTCTGGAAGGGAGAAAAGGGAATTCAAAAGGAAAGATGGAAAAGAATCCCAACCCACACAAGGTGTCACTTGTTTCGAATGTAACGGACATGGACACTTTAAGAAGGAATGTCTGAATTATTTGAAATCGAAAGGTAAAGTGTATGCCACGACCTTGAGTGACTCGGATTCATCTGACTCAGAATCTGAAGAGAGCTGTGATGGAGAGGGGAACTATTCGGCTTTTATGACTATTGCTTATGTTGAGTCTTCGGATGAGTTGAATCTGCTTGTACGAGACCTTGGAGAACATAGTGATGATGAATCACTAGGAATTGTTGAAGAATCAGATGCTGAAGAAGATGAAAGCACAGCAAATCTTCAAGAGAATTATAACTCACTCTTGGAGAAGTCGGGTGAGTACACAAGGGTGGCCAAGGCTGCTGTGAGAAAAATGAAGAAGGCTGAGGAGGACTACAAAAGTCTCCTAATTCGATATAGGGAGGCCAAATGTGAGATAGAAACACTGAATGGTGAGTTGTCCGAAGCTTACACAAAAGTGAGATTTCTTGAGAATGAGGTTGTGCAAGCGAATGCTAAAATAGAGAGGGTCACCACCAAGAAGCTAGATGATGTTATATTATCTCAAAAGAGCTTTTCAGACAAATCCGGATTGAGATATACCGGAGGAAGTAGTTCATCTGGAAATGTCACTAAAGAAGTGAAGTTTGTAAAGGCCAAAGATCCAGTTGTAGCTGACCTTACTGGTGAGAAGCTCGAGGTGGAGGAGAAGAAGAATGTGGTGAACCAACGGATGCTGAATCCCCGTAATCAGTCTGTGGGCAGGTCTGAATCTCGTGCCAAGTCACGTCCACGACCACAAAGAGGTCCTAGAGGAACTTATGTGTGCCATTATTGCGGACTTCAAGGGCATACTCGACCAAATTGCCAAAAGCTGAGAGCAAAGAACAGTGCAACTCCTCAAAGGTCAGGAGGACCCAGAAATGATAGGAGAATTTGGGCAGGTGATCAATCTAGAGATCAAAATGGAGATCCCGGAATGATGAACGTGATGAAGATGATTGGTGCATTCACCAACTGCTTGGAAAGCTTCTCACGAAGGTTTGAAAGCCCTAACTCCCGTACCCAATCCTATAAGGAAATCACCTCAAACGCAAGTGACGTGTGGGTGAAAAAGGGTACTCATGCATAAGCATTACAACATGTCCATGCATTAATACTTCCTATGCTTTGTGACAATGTTTGTTTGGTTTGCTTGCTGTTTTTGATGTTGGTTGTTTGCTTGTCTACTTGTGAATATTTTTAATCTTGTTTTATCAATCTTTTTGTTTCTTGTGTCAAAAATCCAAAAATCACATAAAAAATTAGAAAATCAAAAGGCTTGATTGACTTTGTTGAGTTTTGTCTCAAAACTTGTTTTGTCTTGTACCTTTGTGCTAATGGCTTTGTGCATTTTCGAGCATTGCTTGTTTTCATGCACTTATATCACTATGGGAAAAATCTTGAAATCTATGTGATTGTTGTAAATAGATCTTCAAACTTGTCATGAATAATTAGTGAATGGTTATGTTGATTTTGAGACATGCATAGACTTGTGTCTATATATCTTCCCACTCTTTATTTTTGTTTTGCTAAAAAGAGCTCACCAAATGTAAATCTCCAAATGAAAAGAGATATTGAGCTGCAAAAACCTGTCGCACATTCTAGTATTCGACTAGGAAAAAGGGTAAGCGACCTTATATTAAAGTGAATGTTTATTCAAAAAGCCAAAGGCTTGTTCATTAAAGTGAAATGTCAAATATCACTCTCACAATGAGAGGTGATTGCCTCAAAAGATCAAAAAGATCAACTGTTATGATTAAAAGTGGAGTAAAATGTAAAGCTCCAAGTCATGTTATCAAGTTTTGTGGGAAGTCATATATACATATTTCTATAATTGAGATAGGTCACATGATCTAGTGCTAATTGTGTATGCCTTGGTTGAATCGATCATTGAAACTTCACATTAGACGAAGGACTATCTCATTGTTGATATCCACACACAACACACAAGTTTATGTTCAATAAATGCCATATTCATTTGTGTGATTGTACTTGATGAAATGTGTTTTCACATGCTCAATCTTTGTTAATTCAAGCACAAAAAGATTTTTGAGTGTTTTAGGTGTTTTTGGAAAGTATTTTGTTTGAAAAATCTGAAAATTTCAAAAATCTTGTTTTGCCCTGTTTTGGCGGCTCAGTCGCGGGTATGTCAAGTCGCGAGCCTCAGTCGCATCTTCGCGGGTCATTTTTGGCGACTTGTTCGCGAGTGGCAGGTCCAGTCGCGAGGGTTACTCAGAGATTTTCGCGGCTCATCTCGCGACTCACTCGCGGGTAGACCTTCCAGTCGCGAAAAACACTTAGAAAAATTTTCCAATTTTTTGTCCTTAAGTGTTTTGGCGGCTTGAGCTGGCGACTGTGTGGCGACTTAATCAAGTCGCGAAAAACGCGTGTTTGGTAGAAACAGGAGCAGTTTTTAAATCTTTTCAGTTTTCCCTCGAACTTTTGTGACTGTTCATCTTCTCTCTAAACTATCTTCCTTCCAAACACTTCGTGAATCCATTTTCAAACCTCATTGGTGCTTCATTTCTTATCCAAATCATCAAGAAAAGGTATGGGTTTTGCTTTCTCAATCTCATTTTCCTTTTTCCTGCATATTTTTGTTACCGTTTGGACTGATATTGTGTTCGAAATACTTCTCTCTTTGTGTAATGGGTATGGCGTGTCTTGTTTGACATTGTTCTCACCTGTTTTCTTGTTGAGCGGTCACTATGTGTTTTTTCATTGTTCTGATATTTGCCTATTATTGAGTCTGAAAATCTTTTCTTAAATGGGTTTGGTGTCTATTTGACTTACTCATTTCACTTGCTTAAGTATTGATGTTGGTGTTCGGTATTGGTTACTAAGTTTTTATGATAACATAATGTATGTCTCTCAACCATGTGCTTTAGTGTGGATGATTGGTTTCTTCATGTTGAAATATTTTCCCTTTGTTCATATCTCTGGTGGGGTGATTTATGTTATCTGCTCTAAATGTTCGAATGTTGTATCTGTTTGCATATCATGGTCATGATAACCTGTCTCATTGACAGTTTTGTCAGTTGTGTTGTCTATCTATGTCTTGGTGCACTATCACCATTTTGCTGCACCTGTTATTTTGTGCTTCTTTGTATTGTTGGAAGTTTGGTTGGGTCTGCACTATCTTCAGTTTGTGTTTATATATTGAAATTTTGTTTACACTGAATCTTGTTGACAATTATCTTGTGTGGTATTGTTATTTGGTTCTTTGCTGTGGGCCTGTTCTCTTGCAGATGTCTCGTCGATCTTCTAGGGGTAAAGACATTGTTGCTGACGAACCAGCAACACCAGTTGCTAAAAGGACTCGACTATCATCTCAGGCATCTCAAGATCCCAATGAGGATAGGTTCAGACTTCCGATTAACTCACACGTCTACTCAAACGTGTTTGACAAGTCAACCACTATAGTGGAACGGGTGGTAGAGTTCAACACCTTAGGGACTACTTTCATCCCTCGAATCTTTGAGAAACGAGATTGGGCAAACTTGTTCGGGAACTTTGATGATCCAATGGATGAGCTGGTCAAAGAATGCTTCTCCAATGCAACTGATCTTGGACCTGAACTCATTTTCTGGGTCAGAGGAACAGAGTTTAGTGTTACCCCAGACTCCATCGCAGATCTTCTCGGCATCACCAGACCTCAGAATGTGAATATAACTCCTTACGATGAACAAAATCCAGAAGTTGGAGAAATTTTACAAATCCTAGGATACGATCATGAAGTATCCAGTGCAGGAACATCCATCAGCACCGCAAAGTTTGCACCTGAACTGACCACACTGAAGTTGATCATGTTCACCAATCTCTACCCACTGTCCAACACTACATTCATCAATCTTGGGAGAGCTCTATTTCTTTGTGACCTTATTACAGGAGCCCCCATTGATATATGTGCTCACATCTACTACACCTTGAGGAAGACCGCGTGTCGATCTGCAGCTCGAGGAGTTATTCCATTTTGCAGTCTCATCATGAAGCTCATTCTTCGTGAAGGAATTATTCCTCCTGCAGATGGAAAAATGTTGACTCGTCAACGTCCCATTTCCTTGTTCACTCTTCAAGCTAGCAGAAGTCACTCCTCTAAATCACCAAGGAGTGCTCACATCTCTCCGGTTACTCCATCTGCCCCTGACTCAGAGACACCTGCACATACCACATCTACATCACGTGCTGTTCCTGAAGCTTCACCGGCTAGTATTCCGCAAGCACAGACTGCTCCTCATACTGATAGAGTCGGCAGTGTACTTGAGCATATTCAGAAACGCGTTGATGAGCTTGTGGCACTTCTCTACTCCACAAACAACCATGTCCAAATGCGTCTCGAGACTATGGAGAATCAGCTAGATGATATTCAATGAAAGTTGGACGAGAGCCTTTAGCTATTCGTGACAAAAAGGGGGAGAGCATTCAGTAAGGGGGAGAAAAGTTCAAAGGGAAGTGTGCATAGTGATAGGGGGAGTACACACATACTTTTGTCATACTTTTGTTTTTAGTCTTATCCTCTAAACTTATGGTTTTAGGTTTATGTTTGTTGGGTACTATTTAATGTTTTTATGGGTTTGATACACTGTGTTTTGGTGTATAGCTGTTTCTAACTCTTAACCTATACTCTTGGTTTAAACTTTAATATATTTTGATGATGTTATTCAGGATGTTTTTGTGTTTGTACCCATGTGCTTTTGTAAGCTTTTAGGGTTAATGTTTTATGCATAGTTTGTAGGCTTTATGGTATGTACCTTGCTTTATGCAGCCTTTATGCTATGTTGAAATCAGTACTTTAATCTAAATGTTCTGCATTTTGGTTTATGTACTGTCACTCTTGTGCCCTTGTAGGATTGTTCCTAGATGCATATACCTTGTGTGTTATGCATTGGTTGAGTGTTGAGCATACAAGTGTCTTGCCTTGTACTTGTTAACTTGTATGTCCTTGTGTTCATTCCAAGTGTGAATGAGCACTGTGATCACTACCTTGTGGTGTTCACTTGGTTGATCAAGCCATGGTTTGTTTCTTAACTCCATCTTTGCTTGATCACATATTGCCTGTTTCATATGCATTTATAATTTTCTGCTTACAATGATCATGGTGTATTGTTGTGTTTCAGGAGTATTATGTTCATATGATTCAAGTGCTTCACAGCTTCTAGAGTTAGGTGTGAGTGAGTTTTGTTCAACTGTTCCCAACTCACATGTTAAGTCTAGAGTCTGTTTTAGGGTTTTGTCACGGAATAGCCAAAGGGGGAGATTGTAAGGTTGAATTTATTCAACCATCTAATTGGCTTTATTCCGTGCCAAATTTGCTTGTAATTCAGCATTTAGTAACCCTGTATTTAGGTGGGTTGGTTGTAAGGGTAGTGAGTGAGATAGAGTGAAGATTGCTCAAGAGTGTGCAAGAAAACAGAGACTCGCGGCTGGGACTCGCGGGTGACTCGCGGCTGCAAGCCGCCAGAAGCAGCACACGTGCCAAGCATGCTGGAAGATGAACAGTCATGCTAGCTGGAGCACTACAGGACAAAACAGGACAACTGGCCATACGGTTAACTCGCGACTGGATCTCGCGACTTAGTCAAGCCGCGAGGTCAAGCCGCGAGCCACCCCTGTTTTGTAAAATCTGACGTTTCACATTCCTCTCCCACTCTAGTATAAATACCCCTTTTACCCACGATTGAAAGAGAGCTTCCAGAGAGAATTTTGAGAGAGAAACCCTAAAGAAAAACGAGATTGTTTCACCCACAATCTATACCTTAGAGTCTCTTCAAATTCCTCTACTCTCTTCCTCTCCATTGTCAAATCCTTGAGAGGCATTATACCAAACCTGGTTCTCACCATCATCATCACTGTGAGACAGTTGTTTGGATTTCTGGGAAGCAGTTAGGAAGGAACCAATCTTCATTGGTTGATGCTACGGTCTAGTAGCGGAATCCGGGAAGCTAGAAAAGAAAAAGGTTCGGCGCAACCTCGTTGGAGCAAGAAGCTTGGAGGGCTTAGGTGCACTGGGTAGATTAGGCTTGGAGGGTCTATTGCTGTCTTTGTATCCCAACTGTATTTTCTAGTGGATTGTTTACCGCTTGGAGGGCGGCGGAGAGGTTTTTCGCCGAGGACTTTGGTTTCCTCTTCGATAACACATCGCGTGTTGTCTTTGTGTTTGCATCTTCCTTCCTCTCTATCTTTGCCTTTTTATTATCTGCTGTGGTTTTATTTTGTTATGGCTTAGATGGTCTTTAACCAATTTCGTATTATAGCATGTGTTAAGTTTCCGCACACTAGTTGTTTGACATATTGCTTGTATTGGTTAAGTTGTAATTTGGGGGTCTAAACGTTCAAAGGTGTTTTGTACACGTTTTTGAACTTTCATAGGATGTATTGCATTGCCATCATCCTAATCGAACGACGTTCTCTCTTATTGACATTGTTAGGGTATATTCCCAGTTCTAAGAACTTTATAACGTTATAATACCAAGGAACTCCTTCTTCCTCTATAGCCATCATTGAAGATTCCGTTCTGTTTGTTCAATCTCTAAAGGTCGTCTCCATACCCCTTCGAGTATTTCAACCATGGAGGCTAAAGTAGCCAAGGCATCTGTAAAATGATTTTGAGCTTTAGGGATGATGGTGTATTCGATCCTATCAAAGGTTTTGGTCAAATCCTCTAAGTATTGCTAATAAGGTTTTAAGTGTTCTTCCTTCAGTTTCCACAATTTTTATGTCTGGGCTATGACCAAAGTTGAATCTCTAAAGACTTCTGCCTTCTTTACACCTAACTATTTGTTAGGACATATGTGAATCATGTTAGGAACATATGTCAATGTAGAATTGGCTAATCCTTTGACAAAATGTACTTTACTTGTAATTGGGTAGATTTAGGATGTGTTTAATACTTCAAGGAACAAGGTTTCAAGTTCAAGTATTAAAGCCATGCAAATTTGTTCAAGAATCAAGTGAAGAAGTGTTGGATTTTAAAGCTCGACAGATAGCAACTATCGAGGTTTAAAAGGCAGCTTTTGCCCGATGCTTGACAGCTGCTCGATAGATAACCTATCTATCGAGATTTACAGAAATCAATTTTTCAGATCTGATTTCACTCCAATCTGTATATACATGTTTAGGCTTTCTTTTCTCACAGTCCTAAACATATATAAGGATTGTTTTAAGGGCCGTCACAGCTGATGTAACTGAATGTGAAGGTTTTTCACTAGCCTATTGTGATTGGAGACAATTTGCCCTAGTTCATCTTTTTCTTCAAGAAGCTGCTGCGTTTGTATGCCGTAGGGTTTTGTAACCAATGAACTTCGTGATCTTCATCATGTTGATGAACTAAAGAACTTTGTAGCCAACATCCTTCTCAAGTTGGTGGTTAGTCCTGTACTTGGATCCGTGCATCGATTGGTTAGTCACATACTAGGAGTCGTGCATTGAAAAGGAGAGATTGTCACTACAGAACAAGTCCAATTGGATATTAGGGTAAGGGTTCAAATGTAGGTTAGTATAAGGTACTGAGATTCTTTTACTTGTAACCACTTGTTGTGATAATAGTGGATTCTCGGGAGTGGTAACCTTAAAATCACCCGATAAACAAATCACCTGTCAACTTTATTTTCTGCTGCATTTTAACTTAGTTGGTGATTTGTTTGTGTTACCACGCATATTACATGTTAATTAACTTAATTAATTCACTTGGCTAATTAATTATTTGACTTATCACAAGGGGTCAATACATTTTTGGCCTATCACTCTTGAAGAGCTTTCATTCCGGCAATACAACCCACATATTCTACCATGTTCTTAGTTGCCTCGAAGTTCAACTTGACTGCCAAAGCTATGTGAGATCCATCAAGGGTTATCAAAAGTATTCCTATCCCATTTCCATATTGATTCACAGCTCTATCGAAATACATCTTCCATGCCCCTAGTTCGATATCCAAAATATCCTTATCCAAGAAATCTTCTTTACCATTTTCTCCTTCTATAGGGTTTTCGGCACAAAAATCTGACATGGTGTAGACACTGCATTTTGTACCCTTTACGACTTGGGCCCCCGTTCCTCAATGATGCCCAAACTCTAAGGCCCAAGGCTAGTTTAAAGTCCAATTAGATATCAAATTGACTTGGGGAGTGTTAAAATGGAAAATATAACCTTTTAATTGAGAAAAAATTTATTTTTGGAAATAAAATTACCAAAGTGGCACTTGACCTAGGTACGTGGGCCAAAGCATGTTTACGTAGGCATACTCATGCGTCCGCAGCTTGGGTTTTAGAGACATAAAATAGGCAAGTTTTCTACAATAATGGTTGAGATTTGGAATGAATCCCACATCTTCTAGGAGCCGTTCCAAAACCCATTTTTCCCACTATGTAAAGCCTAACATGGTATATTTTTAAGACACAGAAATCCCATGGGAAAAATACAAGATTCACTAGAAAATAGTGAATCAAAAGGGAGTTTTTCACAAAATAGCCTCAAGTCAATTTTGTTTGATTGGGACCTTTTCTGGCCCTAATCCTTTTAGTTTAACATTGCTAATCACATTTCAATTGAATTGTGATAGATTTGACTGAAGGGAATGGTCAAAATCAGCTTATAAAGCTTCTCATTTGAGGTATTGAGTCTAAATCTATCTTTTTATTCCTTTTTCTTTTCAGTCTTTCTTTTCAGTTTTAATCTTGTTTGTTTGCTTTATTTATGCTTATATATATATATATATATATATATATATATATTTGTTTAGGTCAGTTTTAATCCTGTTTTTTTGCTTTGCTATTTTTGGGTTAGGGTTTCGAGCAAAGCTGTACACACATGCCTTATGCATGCATACATGGGCCTCATGTTACGTACGCAGGTGCTTGGCCTACATACGCAGCCTTCGGTATGTGTACACAGGCCGCTACCCAGAAACTCTAGTTTAGTCTTCTGCTTCTATCTCATTCTATTTTCTTATCTCACATGTTCTTGTTTAAATTTCTTTTTATGTATATGCATATTTGATGCCTTTATTTCACATGTTTTTATTGTTATTTACCTTTGATATGCTAGATTAGGGTTTCAGCTCTTGTTTCTTAGTTTGATACCTTGAACATGCATTCACATGCCCATGCATGATGCCATGGGTGCCGAGTTGCTAGAAGGTGAGTAAAGGTAAGTCATACATTCATATTCACATGCATATGTGTTGTTATGTTTTGTTTGATGAACATGTACATGTGTTGTTAAGTTGCATATTGTTTTTAATTGATAAATGATGTACTTGCTGCCATGATTAAATTGTTGCCTTATATATGACATGATAGGGTTTTCACATGTTAGATGAATGCTAGGGTTGTATATGTGTGGTTTGGTTTCTTATGCTTTATGGACGGATATGTATGTGTTTTGGGATGATGATGCCATGTTGTATGTTTAAATGTATGCTAGTGTGTGTGTGAGTTTAGGACATAAGTGTGAAACATGATTTTATCGAGTTTGAGATGTAAGACACAATGATGAGTGGCCAACCTTAGGGTTGGGCGGTCTGAGGTGCCTAACACCTTCCCAAGAACGTACCTAAATTCCCAAGAAGATGGAAGGCTCTATTCGAGCCCAAATCTTCTGGAGTTCATCCCACCAACTCAAAATTGGTGTCATCGCCTATAATGGGCTTTGAGTACGTTAAAGGTTTGCTACCAATCCACTATGGGGTCCACTTAGGCCCTCAGTTGGAATCATAGCCCACCAAGTTGTGAGTGACCTACTTATTTATCCCTTTAGCCTTAGGGAGCCTACCTACACTAGGGAAATCCTAGACCCTATCACAAAGTATACCCTTTATATTTCTTGTTTGTTCAACCATATATCATGTGTTCACCAAATTTTAAAGAACAAATAAAAGATGTAAAAATGGAAGGGATTGCCCTAAAGTTATGGTATACCCTAAGATGTTTTGGGATAAAAGAAAAGAAGTTCTCACATATAAGAGGCTTGTCCCTAAATCTAAAGGTATATTTTAACTTGAAAGGTTCATAAGACCATAGCCTAATTGCTATCAAAGGCCTAATAGGAAAAAAAAAACCCTTTAGAAAAAGAGGACTTTGGGCCTAAGGTAACAAATATTCTATGGACTTAGCATCCAAAATCCTACAAAGCCTATATGAACTTCCTTAATCTTAGGCTTGCCTGTTGTATGCCTAGGCCCAAAATGATGAGAACTTCATGGACTTTGAGAGGAAGGGTATAATATATTCTAGCTAGAGGACTATTTCAAAAAAAGAAAAAGAAATGATGAATAAAAATGAAAAGCCCAAAGGTGATGAATACATTGTAAGCCCTTGTTTGAGACAAAAGGTTGAAAATTTCTAATTGCATTCTAATGAAAAGCCCATGAGAGTAAGATGAGAGCTTTATTGTAAATGGACCAAAGCCTAATGAAATAAGGGGCAAAAATCCATGAGAGGTAAGTGAGTGATATTGTAATTGGGCCTTCATTAAAATAAACTTAAAAATTTTCCAAGGACACCTAAAATGTTAAAAAACCTTTAATTGGGACATGAACTTAATGAAAATGGCACTACTTTTCAAGCATCATTGCACCATCAAAGTCAAGAAAACACGTCCCCACTCCCATTTGGATTCGAGAGAAAGGAAAGAACTTGATCAAGATTGAGGACACACACTAAGAAAAGGAAGAGACCCCCCTAAGAAACAATGACTTCCTCCATGGAAGACTCAATGGCATAGAAGATCCTTAAGGCTTTGGATGAACATGGATAGGCCTTTAACAAAATTTGGGGGGGGGGGGGGGTAGGGGCATCTCACTAGGTTGGAGGAATCTAGCTCAAGAAGCCTTCACATGTGGAAATTTATGATGATAAGGAGGAAGTGGAAGAATGGGATGAAAAGAACAGAGTGAAATATGAAAGGAAAAAGCAAGTTGAGAAGCTCACCATGGAAACCATAGCTATGAGGGAAAAAATGGAGAAAATGCAACTCACCTTTCGTAAGGCATAAGGGATGGATGATTACCTTTATAACATGGGGGGGATGAGTTTAGAGGCTCCTATTGCATTGCCTCCTAAGTTCAAGATTTCCGATGTGGAAAAGTTTAATGGGACTGGAGATCCAAAGCAACATGTAAGAAGATACCTAAGCATCGCTGAAATGAAGGGGCTAGATGAGAAGCAAACTTTATATGCATTTCCCCTCTCACTCACGGGAGGTGCATCAAGGTGGTACTATAGCCTTGATCCAAGCAAAACTAAGGTGTGGAATGAACTAGTGGAGTTGGTTGTGGACCAATTCATCTTTAACACCATAATTGATGTGACTCTAAGGGATTTGGAGACTACTAAACAAGGTGTAGAGGAGACATTTTCCGAATACATGACTAGATGGAAGACCAAGGCGTCTAGAATGGTCAATAGGCCAAATGAGAAGGACTAAATCAATATGATCATCAAGAACTTGCTTCCGGCTTATAATAGTAGGATTTTGTCATTGCTTATTAGCTCATTGGAGAACTATGTGATTGTGGGACAAGAATTGAAGACGCTATCAACAATGGACAATTGGAGAAAGGTGAAAGTAAGCCTCCAACCAAGAAAACATATGGAGGGGGAGCACCCACCACTAAAGCACCCAATCCCGTAAATGTGAGTGCCATCATGCCCCAACAAATACTAGCCTACCCAAAGAAAGCTCATCGAGAATTCTCCGACCTAGGAACCCTTACCCAAGCATATGAAACCTATCCTCTAAAGGATTTATAAAACCTTTAGACCCTACACCCATGCCTAATCCCATACCTCTGACTTGGAACCTCAATGAATATTGCCACTACCACCAAAAATTCAGCCACAAATCTGACAATTGCTTCCACCTTAAACATGAAATACACAATGGAACCCTTCCAAATCCAATCATTATCACCAAACCCAACATTAGAAAGAACCCTTTTCCCGATTACCATAGGGCTCCTCCTCTATATCAAAATTGGGTGCAAATAGATGAAATTGAATGGGATTGCTCAAAGTTGATAGAAACTACAAATGTCAATATCAATGTTGTGGAAGTCCAAGGAATATGGGATGAAGAAGATGAACTCTTAAAGGAAGCGGTAGCGGTGTGGGGAATTCTTCCTAAAGGAGTGATAGGATTAAAGAAAAGGGTTTTGGAGGACAATGTAGCAAATATCACTAGGAGTGGGAAGCACTACAAACCATCCTTTTTGGAAAAGGATCATCTTGGTAGAGATTTAGGGGAAGGGTCCAAGCCCATGGAACCTAAAGGAAAAGAAGACAAAGAAGAAGAAGATAGGGTCTTAATGCAATTGAAGAAAATCCAAGCTCATGTGTCCATATGGGGCATACTAATGGCCTCTCAAAAGCATCGTAAGGCTCTCTTGGACTCCTTGAATGGGAATGAAGTACCTATAGAAACTACACCACAAGAAGTTTTGTCTCTCATAGGAGTCGAGGGTTCCTTACACTCCCTCATTGCCTTTTTTGATGAAGATCTCCTTGCTGAAGGAGCTACTCATACTAGACCCTTACAAATCACCATTGAATGCATGGGTGCTAAGGTTGGTACTTATTGAAAATGGGTCCGCCTTGAATGTTTGTCCTTTTAGGACCACCCTCACTATTGGCCTAGACATGGGGACTATCATCCCTTCAGCCTTAATCGTAAGGGCATATGACAACACTTCAAGGAAGGTCACGGGTACTTTCAAGGCTCCTTGCAAGATTAGGCCAATAGAAACCATTGTGGAGTTTTATGTCATGGATATCACCCCAAATTACAACCCTTTCTTGGGAAGAGCTTGGCTTCACCCCAATGGGCAATCCCCACCACACTACACCAAAAGATAAAGATCCCATGGAAATGGGGGATTGCCACAGTGCTTAGAGATGGTGAAATTTTAGCATTGGTTTATGGACTCGAGGAAGGAGGAAGTGAGCTTCAAATGAGTGGTGGAACAAAAGGGTAAAAGATCATTTGATTCTGATTTCCTGTACGAATACGAACTGTGAAAGCGTGGCCTATCACTCCTGTAGACCTTCGGAATTTGAAGCTAGAGGTGTCAGAAAAGTTACCAAAGGGATAATTGGCTTATGGCAGCCAAGCATGCCCTGGCCTTCGCTGCCTTGCCCAAAAATTTTGAGTGATTTCCCAAAAAATGAGGGTTTTTTTTGGAATAGGAGGCTATTTGCCCCAAAGAGGCAGGCGTTGGGCATGGCAAGGTGCTGAGAGGCATGCACGCCACACCGCATCGTCCCGCACTCCAGCAAAATTGGCTCATGCCTTTTCCCCTTTTTATGTTCCCAAATCCAGTCCATGATTTTAAAGGATGTTTCCAACAAGCGGTTCAGCGTTCCAAGTAGTTTTGAATTTTTTTTATGATTTTTCCTATTTTCTGGCTTCCGAAAATCATAAAAAATAAAATATGTTGAATCTGGCCACCAAATTTTGACAGGTTGAAGGTTAGAGTTTTCTTAGCATGTGTGCAAAAAATCAAGGCAAGACTCCAAGAATTGCTCCAAAAAAGACCCATTATTCATTCTTAACAAATCAATGTTTCCTCGTGCCAGAGGAGATTTTTTCCTAAGCGCTCTTTAGGGGGGGGGGGGGAGGGAGAGTAGGAGGTTTCTGAAGAGGCTATCTAGGCTGGGCAGCAGCTGCCCCCCCAAGTATTGCCATGGCCTTGCAGGGGTTCCCAAGGGCATGCCACGGCCTTGGCATCCCACCCAAGGGGCATGCCACGCCCTCGCCGTGCTGCCACTGCCCCTCAGGCAGTATGCATGCTAGGGCCTTGCTGCCTGCACCCAGGGGCATGCCAGCATGCCATGGCCTTGGCTGCGTGCCTTGGCCTTGACTACTTGCTCATGGGGGCTGCCATGGTCTTGGCCTTGGCAGCATGAACGCAAGCATGCCTTAGCCTTGAATGCTACTTGCCCACATATTTGGAGTGATTTCCTAAAAATGCAGGTTTTCTGGAAAATGAGGTTATTTCCCCCAAGGAGGCAGGTAGTGGGCATCTTGGGGCATGCCCGCGTGCACGCAACGCCGCATTGCCCCGCATCGTCCCGCACTTTGGAAAAATTGGCTCATGTCCCTAAATTCATTCCATGATTTTAGAGGAAGAGTCCAGCAAGCGGTTTGGCATTCCGAGCGTTTTTGAATTTTTTATGATTTTTCATATTTTTCGGCTTCAGAAAATCATAAAAAATAAAATATGTTGAATTTGGCATCCAAATTTTGATAGGTTGAAGGTTATATTTTTATTAGCAGGTGTGCAAAAGGTCAGGGTAGGACTCCAAGAATTTCTCCAAAAAAGGCCCATTATTCCTCCTCAACAAATCAATGTTTCCTCGTGCCAGAGCGGATTTTTTCCTAAGGGCTCTTTAGGGGGGAGGAGGTATTCGGCGATGCACAGGGGCAACCCCTCTTGAGCTTGGCCACGGGTAGGCATGCTCATGACGAGCCCTCAGGCAACCAACCCCGCGTGCTCCATGGCGCAAGGTGGGCCCTACATGCATCGCCAGGGTGGACCCAGGTTGGCATTTCACGTGTACGTGGTATAGCTACAGCGTGCTCTTGCAAGGCGGACGGTGTTAATTTCACCCATTTCCACGTAAAGCAAGCCTAAGGTAATGATTAAACGCATTGTGAAAGCTTTCTTTGGTGCCACTTTTCCTCGAGGCCACACCCACCCGTGCCTAATGGCGGGGGTTCGATGGTCTCAGTAGCCGCGTGGTGGGGGGATGCATGCATTCTTGGTTTAGCTTGGTCATGCTATCGCAACGCGGACGGTGTTAGTTTCACCCATTGCTGCGTGAAGCAATTTCCATGCTACTATCGGGCTTGTGTGTGTCTTTCTTACTACGCGGTTGCGTGGTAGCAGCGGCGGTGGCAGTAGCAGTGTCCCTCGATGTCCCTTGTAGTTCCTGTATGTGGTTGGTGAGCCATGCAAGCTTGGTATAGCTTGGGCACGCTCTTGTAAAGCGGACGGTGTTCGTTTCACCCATTGCGGCGCGAAGCAAGTCCCACGGCGACCATCGTGCCTCTACGTGGCAACGACCCATCCTTGTAGGCACGTGGTTTAGTAGTGTTGTCCTTCACGCCCAGCGATGCAGACTCGGCGCCACTCGATGCTTCCTCATGCACAACAAGCCTTGCGGCATGTCGTTGTGGGTTACGTTT
>NC_065534.1:54026116-54163188 GCF_932294415.1 Quercus robur
ATACCCAATGCACCTTCAATTAAGGTTTAAACACACACATATTCTATTGCAAGAAAATAACAACACCAATCATGGGTCAAGCTCCAAAATTTCTACACATAACCTAACTAGCCAAATTAAAAAAAAATCACAGTAAAAGTTCTACACATAACCTAACTAGCCAAATTCTAAAAAAAATCATAGCAAAAACCAATCATGAATAACCAGTCAAGCTCCAAAATTCTAAAAAAAATTAAAGCAAAAACCAATCATGAATAACCAGCAAAAACCGGTCAAGCTCCAAAATTTCATACGCATAACCCATGAATAATACACAGTTTAAATAAAAAATGGATAATTAAAAAAATTAATAAATAAAAAAGTAAATAATTATATAAATATTTATATAAATAAATAAATATATATATATATATATATATATATATATATATATAATGCTAAGATTGGATCCGGGAGGTGGGTCGGGAGGATGGGTTGTGGATTTTGGCATATCTGAGTTTGAGGGGATGTGGATCGGACTTGTGTGTGGATCGAAGGTGAGGTGAGGTGTGTGGATCAGAGGTGTGTGGGTTGGAGGTGAGGTGAGGTGTGTGGATCGGAGGTGTAAAACGGTCAACCGGAGAAGGAAAACTCACCGAGAGTCTGTGTTTGGCTCGGTGTTCGGACTGGTTGGATCAGTGATCGACTGGCTGAGCTCGGCATGACCCAGAGTGAGCTGGATCGGGTGCGTTTGTCTGGATCGGTGTGATTTTGTGGCTGAGCTCTCACTCATCGTGGGTCTACGTTTGGCTCAGTGATCGGACTACCGTGAGGGAGAGGCTTGACTGGCTGAGCTCGGCGTGACCCGGCGTGAGCTGGATCGGTGTGAGTGGTTGGCTGAGCTCTCTTCTTTCTCTCGCTCTCTCTCTCTCCTTTGCATGTGACCCGGAAATGGTTTGAAGTGAAAATGAAAGTGTAAAATCATTTCCGGGTCAAAGGAGTAAATTTCTGGTCAAAGGAAATGAATTTTCGGAAAATTCTATTTTCCGTAGCTGCCAAACATGCGGGTCAGGGGGAAAATGATTTCCTGAAATCATTTACCACCAAAACAAACGCACCTTTAGTTCGAAAATGCCCCAGGCCCTGTTGGCCAATAATTTTTTTGGAATATAATGTTGGCGTTTTTACACAAAAAATCTTTTCCAAGAAAAAAAAAACTCGGTTAAATTTTGTTTGGAAATGCCCATAGGTCCTACAGGCCAAAATTTTTGACCTGAATACAATGTCGCTGTTTTTGCACAAAAACTTGTAGATAACATATATATATAGAGGTCCGAAAAACAAATGGAAAAATCAATTGAAAAAAAAAAAATAAACAGTTAAATTTTGTTTCATAATTTAGAAAAGGGGACCATTATAAGCAATTAAGGGCCTATTTAGTACACATGTTCAAACACATATTTTCAGTTTTTAAATAATATTATATATATTTTCATATGTTTTTTCACCTACACGTATTTTCAAAAAAACTAAAAACTGTTGTTTAAACACACGTACCAAAATAGTTTGAAAGTTGAAACAAATGGTACAGTAGTGTTGACCTAAGCTTAAGTACTCAGCCCAACCTGACCACACGCCTGACCCCCAAAGATCATTGGCTAATTTGGTTAAGGTAAATATCTTTGAAAGTTCGGTGATTCGGTGAAGACTGGAGAGTTACTCGTACTTGTCTAATTTAGAGTTCTTGACGTTCTTGTAGGACCTGCAAAATAAAGGAAGGACTAATCGAAGAGACCACCAGGTTGTGCCTGGTGGGGGAGCCTCCGATGCTCAAGTTAGTATCAGTCCATGTCTTTTGTATGTAGATAGCATTTTGTAATAGTTTTTTGATGTACCTTAGCAAATGGACAGATGGTTCATTTTATAGGTGACTTAGGTTAAATTAGGGTGATTATTACCTTGATTGTAATGTTTTTGTCTTAATGAGAGTTTAAGACCTTTGATGGTCGTTATTGAATGTATTGAGTGGTTATCTTTGATGGTCTACTAATGATGCAAGGTCGTTCATGTTAATGGACAACCTTAATGATTTTTCTAGACTCGTTAGTTGCCCCCCATTCCCAAGTCTGATTTTGCTTATGCTGGTAAGGCTTAGGGAATATTTTTGACTTGTTTAGATTCAGGCTTCTTTATCTTCAACTACTTTCTTCTTCAAGAATGATAGTATTTTTGTGACAACTTATTAGTATTTGCCTTTTGAAGGTCTTTTTGGATGTTCGAGGGATCATAGCTTGATCTTGAAAGTGAGCTAATTTCTTTGGACAATCATTTTTATCACTGCTGAAGAGTAAGCTAATTTCTTTGGACGACCATTTTTTATCAGCGCTGAAGAGCGAGGTGATTTCTTTGGACAACCATTTTTTATCACTGTTGAAGGGTAAGGTGATTTCTTTGGACGATCATTTTTTTATCACTGCTAAAGAGCGAGGTGATTTCTTTGGACGACTATTTTTTATCACTTCGATACTCCTTCTTTCATTCATTTTCTGGTTGTTATGTTTGTTTGAGAATCCTTTTCTGCTTACACTCGTCTAAGGGTATTTAGTCACTTAGCCACTTTTAGGTGACTTACATCCAGTTTCAGAGCTTCGTCATTTAGACTTCGTCAACGATTTGCATTAGTCTAGCGGAATCTTGTCATTTTTTTTATTTTTATTTTTTATTTTGGTGACTTACATTCATTTAAGGAATCTTGTCACTTAGGCTTTGTCAGTGATTTACATCTGTCTTGGCGGAATCTTATCACTTAGGCTTTGTCAGTGATTTACATTCGTCTTGGCAAAATTTTATTACTTCGCCATTTTTTAGTGACTTACATCCATTTAAGGAATCTTGTCACTTGTTGCTAGAATGATTCCTTGATGCTATGTCGTTTTGGACCTTCTTGAGGCCATGTTGATATCTGCATTAAGTAGCACATGCACTTGCCAAGACTTGGTTAAACAAGAATTTTAAAACAATTCATATATAAATAATAAGTTAACAATAGCCTAGGTGGACATTTTTCTTATTTTCTTGTAATCCTATAGTTTTACCTCTTTTGTGATCTGTCTAGTAATGCATACATTTTTGCATGAAACCTTAATAGTTGTAAATTTTTATAGATGAATATAAAAGATACAGAGGTAAATGTGTTACCTTAAATGACGATATTATTTTGTCACATACCCCGATCTTTTTATTGCTGGGATCTTCTTGACAAGCTCTTCCCTTTTTTAAAATGACGAGCTCTCCTCTTTTTCTGATTTTTTTTATTTTTTTATTTTAAACTCAACATGATACTTCATGTCTAAGGCCTAGATCTGTTTTGTTTTAATTTTTTGAAGGCGTAAAAACTAGGCCACATTTTTGCCCTCGTTTAAACGTGAAAAGTATAATTCTCGTTTGTTGATGACTAGAGGAATGGTCTATCACAATTGAAACCTTTTTTTTTTCTTTGGTGTGCTTTGATGACTATGGCTATTGCCGTTTGTAATAGCAATTTCCTCTTCTTTCTTCTTTAATTGCACGCTTAAGTCACTTCAATAGTGCTAGCTGCATGACAATGTGCAATTGCATACTATACAAGACGAAGTGCATTCTATATGAATCATAGAGGAGTATAAAAATTGAAGCTATTTGACTATATACTTCTTTAAAGTGGTCTTTGTTAGGTGCTTGCACTGTATATGATTTTTAAAGCAATTTAAGAAGTTTTTGGTGAGTTGATGGAGATAGCAGAAGTTTATTGAAACTTAAATTCATGAGCATATTGTGAACATGATCATTTAGCATTTTAAGTTTAGGAAACTTAATAGAACTTCTCAAATTCATGACGATGAAACATATGCTACTCATAATATATATAGCTATATTAATTGTGATAATTGTAATAATTTTATAGCAATATTTTTAACATGTTCTGTATATACATATTTGTAGATAATCATGCAAGCTTGATTTGCACTTAGCTATATTAAGTTAATATATGGCATGTCTAATTAAGAAGAAAGAAATAAATGAATTACCTCGACAAGAGACTTTAAATCACGATACTATTGTGTACGTACCTCGATCTTTTCATTGTTGTAGTCTTCTTGACAAGTTTTCCCTCTTTTAAGATCTTTTTTGTTAACCTTAACATACTATTTCATGTTTAAGGCTTAGATCTCTTTTGCTTCATTCTTTTGAAGGTGCAAGTACTAGGATACGTTGTTCATTCAAGGTTATATTTCCTTCATTTAGGGATGAAGGTTATGCCAGGTGTTTATATTATTACATACCTAATTGGTTACGCATATACTACAATTTAAAGAGAGTACTTATGCTTGACATGTGATCTATCATAATACTTTCACATTCAATAAATATTCAAGCTAATGTTTTAACATCATGTCTCTTACATATCATTGTGTGAGCCATTATGTAATAGACATATAGCATAACAATATAGCATAATTTATTTATTTATTTATTTTTTTAGGAAAGAAATATTCATGATGCCATGGAAAGAGTCTAGGCTTTTCCATGATTTTTGGCCTTTGTACAAAATTACCTTATAGCAGTGTCAACAATTATATATAGATAAAGATGTGGTGGTATGATGTTATCATGTCACATACCTCTGATCTTCTTTTTAGCAAGCTCTTCTTAATGAGTTCTCATTCTTAATCCTGTGAACTTGACAGTATATGTATAGTTGAGATAGTGTAGTTACTCTAGTCTAGTTGTTGTACTACATGTACTCTTTTTGTGCAAAGTGTTAGACTAGGAGCAACGATATCAATAAAGAAATTCACAAATAATATTAACCACAAATGTATACAATTTGTTGGGGCTAATATTGATTTTTATGTAAATGAGGTGTAATTTAGTTCATATTGAGCACTGAAGTGTGGTGGCCCGATTAACTAAAAGCATGATGCTTTAACACACAAAGACCACTAAAGATTTCATGAAACCATGTGGTGGGATTTATGCATCAATTGTAAAAGCATGTTGGACGGGAGGAAAAATCAAAACCCCAACGCATAACACAGCCAAACCATTTTGGTACAACAAGCTATATCTTTGTTGTTTAATGAACTCATATGCATAGAATTTGATACTATTACAAGAGTAGATTGTATGATAATATGTAACAATTCGAAACGTGTTCTTTCTCAAAGTCAAAGTAGCATGTATAATTGGGAAAATTTAAAATAGTGGGTCATATACATTATGTGTAAATTTATATGCTTATAAGATTTCTCCCTAAATTTAGAGAAATAATTAGGCATCTCTCATTAAATGGAATTCAAGCCCAATAAAATATGGTTCCGTGCTTTTAAATGTCCAAATCGAGATTTTGATATTTGGCAAAGCAATTAAATTTGACTTTACTTTCCTTAATAACGAAAATTAAGATATTTAAATTTGATAAAAATAATGGAGGTTGAGAGCCTTTACCTTAAGTGGTCCTTAATTGCAATACTTAAGCACCATAAATTCATAACCTTGGCTGACAATATAATTGACGGGTTTCTAGGTAAATTTATTCACCATGTAAAGAAGATAATTAGGGATTTAATTCGTAACTGAAATATTATCTTCTGCATTTTTTCTTTATATGGTTTCAATATATTTTAGTCAATTGCTTGTTTACTAATCCTTTCAATTGACATAGGAATTAATATTAAATTAAACATGTATGAGAGGTACATGATGACACATGCTATTGGTGGATAACATGGTGCATGGGCATATTGCCCATTCATCTTATTACCCATCTAGCCTTATGACTTATGAGTCCTGCATATTGGATAACTTTAGGGTTCCCCCATCTTCTAACAGATGGACGACCTAGATTTATTAATCATAAGCAATCAAATTGAAATTATCAGATAACATACCAAGCAATATACCGGTTTGAAGAGAACGTTTCCATCTTTGATCTCCTTTTTGGTAGGTTCTCCTTGACAAGTTCTGTAATACCCCGCATATTTTTTATTTGAGGTTATTATTAAGTTTTCTTTTAAATATAATTGTTGGGCCATAGGTTTTCTTTTATTAGTAACTGCAGCCCACTACCCCACTAAGCCCACATCTTTACTACAACTACAGGGTAGAAGAAAAGACAGTCAGGGTTTTCATAGAAAGGGTTTTATCAAGAGGCTAAGAGGTTTTCTTTGGAGTTTATAGCACATACAAGTGAAAGGGCAATCAGATTGTTCAAGGTATGATTTCTCACCGTTAGAAACAAGAATTAAGGAGTTAGAATTTTATTATGAAAGAAACTTTAGTGGTGTGTAGATTTTTGAATTGGTAATTTCTTAGATTATGGTTTTACGTGGTTTCAATTATTCTGAAATCTTGATTGTCACTGTTTGGACCCCTGAACAAAAGCCGAAACTGTTAAACCCATGTATAAGGCTAGCGTCACTTTTGTAGGGCCATATGAATTTTTGGGCTGCCGTAACTCTAATTCTAATTTGCTGGAAATTTTGCACGTGACCCCACCCTTATGTCACTTGTTATCTCTCACTTTTGTCAGGATCCTATTCTTCTTATTGTAGCTTTAATGGTCTATAGCCTAGGTGTTGATTAATTCCAATCAGAATGATACTTAAGGTTCAACACGTCTACTATTCTTTAAAAGGTTAATGACAAATTTGTTTCTTTTATCCGAATTGTAATTTCATCCCAAAATATTGTGGTATTAAATCCATTAGGGTCATTGAAATTAAGTCCTTGAGCAAAGTCATAATAGATTCGGCCCACAGTTTTCTTTGGGGTTATATATTTAAATCTTAAAGTATTAGCTGCTGCCTATGGGTTTGATAAATTCAAGGAAACACATTTTTGGGTAGAGATGCTTGGCATTAGTGCTATCATTTAGTTCAGCAAAGTATTTTACTTGTGAGTCAGTTTGTATAGGTTAGTAAGATTTATATTTTGTGGAAGATATTAAGTAATTTCCATGATTGATTCTCGGTCCCATCTAAGAGTATTTTGAGACTATTTGGAGGGTGTTTTACTTGGACTTTCAGAGTGATTCAAGTGCTGTAAGTAATTATGCATAATATGCACAATTTTGTTCATTAGGTTCTTAGATGTCAAAGGTTTTCAAAAGTTATGTTTTTAAGCTTACGTTTTCTAAAGTCTATCAAAAGCATTTTTACAATTTTGAAAGAGAAACTTCGACTTTTAAATAATGTTTAAAGAGAAACTTTGAATTTTAAATGAAGTTTTGAACGTCTAAGTCTCATTTAAAAGATGATTTCTAAACTAAACTACTTTTAGAAAATAATTGAGTTTCAAAGTAAGTTTTCTAAAAAGGTTATTGTCCTTTAAGTTTGTTTAAAACTAAGCGATTTCAAAGTCATATTTTCCAAATGGTATTTAAGACATTTCCTTTAGCAAAATGGGGTTTTCAAACTTACTCAAGAATTGTAAAAAAAAAAAAAAAAAAGATATTTATATAAACTCTTTAGTTCTTATTCATTCCCTAAGAGAGTCAAGCATCCTTTGATTTATATTCTATTCAATACTGTGATCTTTGATATGCCTCTGTATATGAAAAGAAATTGTTAATATCAAGTAAATTATTTTATTTTGTATAAACTTTGCTTTGTGATATGTGACTTAAAATAAGTGTTTTTAGAATTGATTAGAGATATCAGATATGTGTGTAAATCCGCTCACAGGATTGTATGTGAGAATATGTGTTGATCCCTCACCAACAGGGGTTAGATGTTGGTATCCGCTCACAGGATTATATGTGAGAATATGTGATGTGTATATATGACACTGTGCTCTGATCAATTATTTGTATGTGTTTTCGAATAACTTTAAGATTTGATTATATACATGTGTTTAGTGGTTCTTTATATGTTTGGAAAACTATATCGAATATTTTGAGTGAAATTGTGAAATCAAACTCGTGCTTTGCTTGACTCTATTCTGTTGTATATTGTGTATAATTACTTACTGGATGTATGGCTCACCCCATCAATTACAATTTTCAGATTAAAGTTGGTTGGGGAACAGGACCTTTGGATTGCTTAATAAGGTGCAAGGTAGAACGTGGGAGTTTTAGGCAAAGTCAATAATACTTGAAGTCTTAAAAGATTATTAGTTATTTCTTTTTTTTCCGCTTTAGATTGCATTGTATTTTGGAGATTATTCTAAATTTGAGGAGTTTGGATTTTTGTAAGAGATTTATCAATAGCATTGTTTATTTGGAGTTTTGAATTATGTTTAAATTAATCATGTTTATTGAGTGATATTAGTTCAACAAGTTAGTCATGCATCAAAATTCATGTTCCATGGATTTGGGTCGTGACAAGTTCTCTTCAACAACTGTTCATCATCTCTAGATCGCATATCATCACCATATGTGGTTTTGCAGTCAACTTTATTTTTTATACATCTCTTTTGTGAATGTTTTCAATCTCATAGATGACTGCTACAAGATTAGTTTTCTTGGACATGTATATATAAACATACGTAAATCATACATAAATCATGACAGTTTTTACAGCTGTAGCTGAAAAATAGAATATTCATTATCGTTGGCTTCCACCTACCTAATACTGATTAGGTTTGGCCCAGCCGAGCTCATTGGATTTTCTCTTATTTCCAAATTTAGTATTTATAAATTTGGTAAGATAGTAGAATCTGACTTTAGCCTCTTTAGTGTCTAAACACTAAAATTATGATATAATTTCGATAAGACAAAATTTTGGCTCCAACTTTCTCAAACATTGAAAACTAAGATTTATTATCTTTGAATGTGCAATCATATTTCACTTCCTTTTTTTATTTATATCTCTCTCTCTCTCTCTATCTCTCTCTCTTAGCAAGATGCATTAGGAGAAAGTAGTGAAATAAAAAGCCATAATTAATGGTATAATATATGAATATCAACCAGGATGCTATTAGTATACCAATTGTTTAATGCTATAAAGAGACACAAATGATCTCCTCGTGTTATAATAGGAAATGTAGTAAAGGTGTAAAACCATTTTTTTGGCTATAATTAGGATATCAATTAGGCCTTAATATATAATTATATTTGGCTTTAATGGCAAGGATCTCCAAGAGACCGATTTGAATTCTTAGTTGCTGATCTTCTTTGAAGTGTGCAGCTTATAACAATCAACATATTCATTACCTTTTCTTTAGGCAGAATTTTCTTTGAAAACCTTAGATTTAATTTGGAAAGGCAGTAAGATTTAATTTGACTTCTTAGTCATTGATCTTCTTTGAAGTGCTCAGCTTAAAACAATCAACTTATAACTCCTGGTTTTAATGCCTAAACCTAGGGTTTATAAATTTGGAAAGGTAGTAAGATTTGACTCCACCTCTTTAATGTCCAAAATTATGAGATAAATTTTGGTTTCGTTTTTCTTTAATACTTCAAATTAATATCTTTAAATTTGGCAGAAAAACAAAGGTTGGGAGTTTTCACCTTAAACAATTCTTAAGAGCAATGTTTAAGTGTTGGAATATCATAAATTCATAACCTTGACCGATAAACATAACATGAGCATTATATCATATGGTGCATGAGCATATAGGCATCACAGAAACTTATTCACCATGTAAAGAAGATATTTGAGGCATCTTAGTTTGAAACCGAAGCAATATCTCCTTCTTTTTTTCTTTTTTCTTTTTTTTCTTATCTTAGCAAGATGCACTTGGAAAGAAAAGTGGTGATATGAAAAGTCATAATGCGTGCATATCAACTAGGATGTTGTGCTATGATTATATTAGAAAATGTAATAAGACATTTTTTATGGCCATAAACAGGATATCAAGGCCATAAAATCAACAGATGGATAAAGGATCCAATACGACCCAAACATGCCAATATATGCATTGAGGAGGCACTTAAGATAATCAAGAAGTAAATAGAAAATTTGGGTACTTACTTTCCAATACTGTTTCCTCCATTTGCTTCGTTCGTGGCCTTGCTCCTTGGTGAGAGGTAGCCTCTTCGCTCTTCCCTCATTATTGTATGCCCACTCTGGGACTTTTGACCATGACATCTTCATCAAAACTCAACTCTATAGAGTCTATTTGATTCACAGCTATGCATTTTTTGTTGCTACTTTGGATGAGTGCAGCAATTCAGTATTTTATAACTTTGGATTGAACTGAGTAACCCTTTGTCATAGGGAGAGGTTTAATGGCAAATCTTTTCCCATAAATGGCACCAAACTAATGATGCCAAAATTATTAGTTGGGTCACCTGTCCAATCTAGAGCTCTTGGCGATCTTGTAAAACTGATGATGCCAAAATCATCAATTGGGTCACTTATCCAATCCAGAGCTCTTGATGATCTTGTAAGACTTACAAAATAAAGGAGGGACTGATCGAAGAGACCACTAGGTTGTGCCTGGTGGGGGAGCCTCCGATGCTCAAGTTAGTATCAGCCCATATCTTTTGTATGTAGATAGCATTTACTAATAGTTTTTTGATGTACCTTAGCAAATGGACAGATGGTTCCTTTTATAGGTGACTTAGGTAGCTATTGTACATAAATTAAGGTGATTATTACCTTGATTGTAATGTTCTTTGTCTTGATGAGAGTTTAAGACATTTGATGGTCGTTATTGAATGTATTGAGTGGTTATCTTTGATGGTCTACTAATGATGCAAGGTCGTCCATATTAATGGACAACCTTAATGATTTTTCTAGACTCGTCAGCAAACGCATTCATAAACCCATCAGCCATCGTCTATAAATACTTTTAGAAAAATACTTCATCTATTCTTTTGTCCATATCAACCATACTTAAAAAATAAATAAATAAATCTCTTCCTATCAAAAACAAAACCCAATACTTCTATAAATAAATAAAAAAAATTAAAAAAAAAAACCCCAAAAACACGTTAAAAAAAAAAAGCTCTCTTCTCATAAAAAAAAAAAAAAAAAAATAGAGTGGCTATATTGCTCTCCAAATTACCATTCTTTTTTTTAAAAAATACCCCATAAAAAGGGATACCTTTTATATCTCTTATTTGTTCAATCATATATCTTGTATTCACCTAATTTTAAAGGACAAATAAAGATAAAAGATGTAAAATTAAAGATGACCCAAAAGTTATGGCATACTCTAAGATGTTTGAGATAAAAGAAAAGAATTTATCACATAGAGCAATGGAGGCATGATTTGATCAAATGAAGAAAGGGAGAGTAAGGTGAGAGTGACTGAAACCCAAATACAAATGAAGGGATTTTTGTATTTTAGAAGACTTTGCATCCACTGATGTGAATGTTTTAAATTTCAAATCACAGGTAGATAACTTAAATTTCGACCAAACTACAAGTGGGTGAAATATAACTAGTCCAAAAAAAAAAAAAAAACTAGGAGTGTGATGAAAAAATAATTTTACCCAAAAACGTAAAATGCTTGTCACGCCTTTATTTTATTTTATTATATTATTATTTTTTTTTGTGATTGAATTTTTATGCTAAAACAAATGAAAAATTTGAACGGACTGATGAGAATAATCAAGATAAAGATATGATTTTAAAAAGTTACTGTTCATAAGCATAAAACCCCAGAAGTACATATATCATTTACGTGAGAAGCTAAAAAGTTATTGTTCATAAACATAAAACCCAAGAAGTACATTTATCATTTATGTGAGAAGCTTTTTCATTCATGAACATATGAGTAGCTTTTTTATTAGTAATCGGTGAGAAAACCATTTTCTTTGAACAAAAGATCTAGCGGTCGACATTCAAAACTAGCCTAGAGTCGCAAGGAGCTATTTACCACGTCAGTCAAACTTTTTTTTTTTTTTTTTTTTGAGTAGTTGCAGTGCCTTTTTTTTTTTTTTTTTTTTTCCTGAATTAGTTGTAGTACCTTAAGTCGTGCTTTATTCATTCATTTCAATTGATTGGACAATACATTTCAATCAATCATGAAATGGAGGTTATTAAGGGCATGGTAGGTAATTTCAAGCAACTTTTAAAGTATTTTAAATATACTAACACACATTTTCACCTACATGTATTAAAAACACCCAAACAACGTTACTCAACCCCTACCAAAAACCCTCTAAATTTTTAAAATTTATATATAGTAATGATTTTTCTTTGGGTGGTCACTAACGCGGAGAAGTCAGTGACCTCCAATCATATTTTGTGCCCGTTTGGATTCGAATGAATCCAGCGTCTGCGTTTTGATTTTTTTTTTTTTTTTTGGCAGCCGCATAATATGACCAAGTCAACTGTGAACAGTGCATGGATGCACTGTTTACGGACCCACACATTCTACTTTTCAGCAATTTTTTTATTAAAAATGGGTCCCACAATACTATTCACATATTTAAAATTATTTTGCTACAGTATTTTCAGTTTCAGTTTTCAGTTTCAGCAAAAATAAGCTCAATCCAACCGGACCATTTATATATTGATCTACATTCCCTTATCAACACAGCCCCATCAAATTTTCATAAATACTCAGTAAAAATGCAAACAGCTCTACCTATGCCTTCTTCCAAAGTGCGCTTGAAGCCCTTCATGCACAAAAGCAGTAACCAAGTTCTCTTCGCCGAAGCAGGCAAAGAGTTCGTTGAATTCTTCTTCAACGTTCTCCGCCTAACAGTTGGAACTCTCACAACGCTTCTTAAACCAGATGTAATGTTTGGCCACTTGGGAAACATTCACGACAGCATTATTAATTTGAGGCCATCGTTTGGGCCGCGCATGAGTTCCGAACTGATACACTAACCACCCAATGGAGTGAAAGAAGGTCTATACCTGGTGAAGAATGATCTAGAGGTGAAACCCCTGTCCACAGCTTCTATAATCCCTCTGTTAAACGAGTTTCATGTCAAAGACGGGGATCTTGAGGAGAAAGTAGTCGATTTGGGCGTGGATGAGGTATATATATATATAGAAAAAGTTAGTTCTTTCTTCACTTTTTGTGTATGCGTATGATGCATAACTTCTGTTATAACTTTTTCTTTTCGTTCTTTCCTTTTTACAAGAAAAAGAATAAGAAGAAGATGAAGAACAAGCTGAAGCAGCTAAAATTGAATCCGCTCTTCCAGTGAAACCCCATTCTTCATCATCCGGGTCGGAAACCAAACCCATGGAACCCGAATCGACTCCGGTAAAAGCCACACAAGCCAGATCCACGAGATCCTCCACCATGAAGAAGAAGCGTCCAAACAGTGAAATGGAAACAATGCCGCCGAAGCGGGTTAAGAAGCAAGAGCCAGACCCGGAACCAAAATCCCAAGGCGGTAGCTGTGGGGAAGAGAAGAAGCTTTTCCAAAGGCTGTGGAGCGACGACAATGAAATAGAATTACTGAAAGGGATGTTGGATTACAGAGTTCGTTACGAGTTCGTTAAGAAGTGTTCGTTAACTATACACAACTCGGACGATGAAACCGGAAGTTTAGATGAAGTACTATGAATTTTGAATTGCCTGAATTTTGTGGAATTGCCAGATTAATGCTGTTTGAAAACATGTACCAAACAAGGAACTGTACTCTGTCTTTTAAGTCTTTTGTGCCTGAATGTATGCGACTTTTTGTTATATAAATGGTGTCCATTTCATTTTTATTTTTGAGTAACTATAGACTGACTTTGAAGTGTTTTATGACTGATGTAGAAACTTTTTATTATATAAATGGTAAGCTACACCCTACATGACCTAATAAAACCCAAAAAAAATTGGTTAAGTTGATAACAATTTGAAACTCTGAAATCTAAGCTTAGGCTCTTCAACCAATATAAAGCTGGGCAAAAATCTGAATTATTTGTTACTTAATGTGATTTGTTGAACCAAGACCTGGATGGTTAGACCCATGCAACAAATACCCACCGGTGCAAGACCCACCACCAACGGAAGATTTTTTTGCACGAGTAATGTAAATACATTTTGGGGCTTGAAATGTCAAATATCTCTTACATTTGGCATTAGTATTCCGAATGCTAATGCTCTAATACTATTATTATTATCACTACAGCTTTGAGCATGATGTGTTTGAGAGTGTAGTGGAGAATCTTTTGTTGGTGGTGGGTCTTGCACTGATGGGTATTTGTTGCATAGCTCTAACTGTCGAGGTTTTGGTTCATTTGTGACTAAGTGAGCGTTTGGGCTCCGCGTTCGCTGCGTCTGCGTTTTTCCAGTTCGCGTTTTCTCTTTTTTTTTTTTTTTTTTTTTTTTTTTGGCCCGCTTTTGTTGACTTTGGGAGACAAATTTCACTATTATGAACAGTAAATGTACTGTTCACGTACTGTGCTGTTACTGTTCACATATAAAAAAAATATTAAAAATGGGTCCCACGGTACTATTTACACATTTAAAAATTATTTTGCTACAGTGTTTTCAGCAACAATTTTCAGTTTCAGCAACAATAAGCTGTATCCAAACAGACCCTAAATTTGGTAACGGATCCAACCACTTTTGCCCTTCTCACAAATCACATCAAATAACCTTTTATGTCAAATAACCTTTTGCCACCGCTGTTAGCTTTTAGAGTTTCAAATTGTTATCAACTTGCCAATTTTTTATGGGTTTTATTGGGTCATGTAGGTGTAGCATTTTCAGTGTCTGATGTAATGGCAGAGACAAAAACGAGATACTTTTTCAGGATAGGGATTAAAAGCGGTGGAAAAAAAGTTAGGGATCAAAGTGGAATTGTGTGAAAATATAGGAATGAAAATGTGGTTTTCGCCTAATATCTACTAGACCAAAAAAAAAAAACAAAAAAAATTACAGAGGATAGGAAAGACAGAAAACCTGCAACCTATTCACCCTCCTTTTGAATTGTATTATTATAATGCTGGTCATGTGGAGTGGCTCACAAAACTAAAAAATTGGAATAGAAATGCCAAAATACAAAGCTCAATGAAAAAAAGTGGAGGTTAACTAAGTAAACAAATGGGTACACAATTAAGAAAATGTACAAAGAAAAGAATAAAACAGAGAGGATGAAGTGCAGAAGAACTGAAGAAGGCCAAGTTCCTGAGGCTATTGACGATGTGAGATGAATTGCGAAGGGTGGCTCTATTTAAGTAATAGCTATTAAAACTTGAAAAGGTAAATTTTTTTTGCATTTATCAGTAGATTTAGTACTGGCTGAAATATGTGTACTGGTTGAAATTAATCGAAACAGTCTGAAATGGCCGGAAGAAACCGAAATTTGATCCAAGGTGGAACAAGTGGTGATTTGGTAGGGTCTAGGGTCTAAGGGTCTAGGGTCTAGGGTCTAAGGGTTTTAAGGTTTTAGGGTTTAGGGTTTAGGGTTTAGAGCACTGCCAAGAACCCAGCATAGGGGAAGTTAGGGCCCACCTCAGTGGCTGGTATAGGTGCATATTTCCTGGAAGATCTAGATTAGAATGTTGTACCATGCCCCTGGAATGTAAATAACCTGCTAAGATATTACTATTAATGAAAGACATTTCTGCCATGTTTTACTTATAACATTATTTGTTGTATTTATTACCTACTTAAGTATTAAACAGAACCTTGGACCAAATACCTTGGGTAAATTAATACTTCTTATTATTTGTCTAAGTATTAAACAGAACCTTGGTCATGCCTGGCTCCTCGAACCACATATCTTAGGTAAATTAATACTTCTTATTATTTAACTAAGTGTTAAACAGAACCTTGATCATGTCTGACTCCTCGGACCACATTCATTGGGTAAATTAATACTTCTTATTATTTGTTCAAGTGTTAAACAGAATCTTGATTATGTCTGGTTCCTCGGACCACCTACCTTGGGTAAATTAGCACCACCAAACGTTTAACTAGGTGTTAAACAGAACTTTGGTTATGTCTGGCTCCTCAAACCAATTGCCCTGGGTAAACTGGTATCTCTGTGGTTATGAAAATACTAAACAGGACCTCGTCCATGTTAGGTTCCTTGAATCATATGCCTTGGAAAGGTTAGTAACCAGCCAAGCTATGGTGTATAATCAAAATCCCCATTGAGGTAATTTGAGAGAAGGGGAACGCTTGAGTATCATTTAAAGCATTTGCAAGTATGCCCACAATCAGTTCATAAGCTAATTGTCATTTACAATTCTCCGAATCTACTGTAAGGGGAAAGTTATGTGGAGCCATGGATGATAGATACTCCACCATTCTTTGAGATCAATGAAAGTCCAGTGATATGCAAGATCCTCTAAAGTTAATTAAGCTTGAGGTATGTTTTTGAAGTAAATAGTATATTTTATTGAGGTTATAAACTTGGACGGTCTAGTCTATCCTGTTGCTGATTATGTAGGGAGTAATAACTGAATTGTCACTTATGTTGATAACCAAGTAAAGCTATATCTCATTTTCTTATTGGTTAAGTGTTAAGTAAAACAGAAACTATGCTAGGATTAGAATAAATATCACAAGTATAGAAGAAAAACTCGTAATTGTTATTAAACTAAGCCTTCAAAAAGGCAAATTGATTACATGTTTTGGTGACAAAAACAACAATAAAAAAGAAAACTAACTGAAACTAAAAACTATACTAAAAGCTACTTAAGCTTGAGCACGAGTTTATCTTTTGCTGGGGCCTTGATGGATTGGACAGTTGCTACTACTGGGGAGGCTGGGCCTTTACCCTTGGAGTCCTCTTTGACAGGAATGGGGAGTGTTGCCAGGACCGGCTCTTGGCTATGGGAGGTCACCTTTACCTCGAAGGGATCCTTAGGCACGGTTGGAGGATTGGTAACCTCAGGAACCACCCCCTTAGTTGTATCTTTTTTCTCCTCAATGGCCTTAGTTTGTCCTACCTCCTTGGAAGGATTAGTGGAGGAAGGGAGGATTTCGGTAGGACTGTCCTTATCATCCTTTGATCATTTGGCAGCGGTGTCAGCTTTAGGGTTCGACGAGCTTAAAAGGGTAGACTCTCAAATTGTAGGGGGGTAGTAGACATTCTCTGCTCTCCTAAGTGTAGAGGAGGCCTCCACCCCAGCCAAGTTTGGGGTCTCATTCCACACTTGGAGACAATAGGTTCTACATACCCCCGAGACCTCGACCCTGAGTGCCTTCTCGGTCTCTGCTACTCCTATGTCATAACCGTCCTGCTCGGCCTGGTCCTTAGCCTTCTCAGCCTCCTCCAACTTCTTCTTTAAGGCTTTTATAAGCTCCCTCGCTGTGGCAAGGTCCTCCTTGGTCTAACGAAGTTGTTTGCACTGAGGTTCTGCCTGCTTTTTTGCCCCTTGCAGAGCAACCTCAGTGCTCTTCTTTTTCCCTATCAGCCTTAGTGAGCTTGACATTCAGCTCTCGGATCTTCTTCTCGGCCACCTTAAAGTAGTCCATAGCAGCGACCCACCTCGCCTCTTCGTCCTTCATCTGTTTGTGAAAGCTGGCCACCAGCGCCTCAGCTCTGTATGCAGCTTGGACATCCTTCCAAAAAAAAATAATAATAATGAATGACAATCAATCTATCAATTATAATGCCAAATGCAAAGAAGGTAGTTAGTAAACTTACCAAAGCAAGATCTCTCTTCAAAGTGAGGAACACTTCGTGTTTCCTCATTGACCGCAAGTCGGCCAAATCTCCGGGCAGTAGTAGGGCTCGCTCCACATCGTCGACCACGTATCTGACCTTCCCCTATTGGAAGTCTCTTATAGAAGAGCTGGCCAGAAAGGGAGCTCCGTCCAACACGAAAGAGGGGTTCTAGGCCGGCATCACGATTTGGCGGTCATGCCCGCTCTCCACTATTGATCCTTCACTTAAGGATCTCGTGTGGGCTGCTTTGGCCCCCATATGGGCCTCAACCTCTTTGGGAAGGTGGCATTTTCCTTCACCTCTTTACCCTTCGAATCCCTCTTTCTCTTCTTGTCAACAGGGTCAGGTTGAAGGACTTGGGTAGACGAAAGGGTGGGAGGCTTGGTTAGAGCTGTCTTCCTTAGCGCGTTGCCTCCAGCGTGGGACTTCAATAGCTCTTGGAGGCTGGATCTTATTCTGCGTTATAGCAGTATGGCGTCAGGCATGGTACGATCTTCTTGGGTTTGACTTACTTGCACTGGAGGAAGGCTGTCAAAATCCCCAGTATTGTTATTTATTGTCACTACCTCCCCGTGTCGGGATTGGGTAATTTGCGTGCCTGTTGCCTTCCTTGGATATGGTAGCCGTTTCTTAGGCTCCCACTCCGGAATTGAACCCTAATTCTCTGTCACCCGTCACCACTATAGTAAGCTACTATCCTACCATCGAAAGTTGATTGGGCAGAAATTTGAATGATGCATCGCCAGTATGATGACCGTGCGATCCGTCAAGTTCTCATGAATCAGCAGAGTAGCAAGCAGAGTCCACGTCAGCGTTTTATTTAATAAATGCATCCCTTCTAGAAGTCGGGGTTTGTTGCACTTATTAACTCTAGAATTACTACGGTTATCCAAGTAGTAGGTACCATCAAACAAACTGTAACTGATTTAACGAGCCATTTGCAGTTTCATAGTCTGAATTAGTTCATACTTACATATGCATGGCTTAATCTTTGAGACCAGCATATGACTACTGGCAGGATCAACCAGGTAGCATTCCTCGTCGATGCTGGCGTCGCCTGGAGGCCTTGGCTTGCCCGAGGGTGAGGAAGGGCGTGGACGAGCACGGCGATCGTGCGGGGCAGAGCGATGACGCTCGCTAGGTAAGTTGGCAAAGGGGGCTAGAGGCCCCAAAGCCATATAATGTTCTACATCCGAGGCCACAAGCATACCCACGTGGTCCACAGCGACAACGTAGAGGCAAGGCATGCATCGAACATGAGGACGGCTTCGAGGTCCTGCCGACACCCCGCAAGGAGCATTGACTACAAACAAATCAACTAGAGGGACAAGTGCCTTCAAGGTAGGTATGCAACACAGGGACCTGAATTGCGTTCGAGGTGTAGAGCGATGCTCGAAACAACGCTGATTGGGAGCACACCGAACAGTTCGATGTGCGAGCACGGAGCTTCCAAGCCAAGTAACCCTGCCACCACTCACACGCTATCATGTACGCTTGACTGCAACACTATTAAACGTACCGCACAATGACACGTCGTGAGGCCTATCGCGCATGAGGAAGCATCAAGTGGTGCTGAGTCCACATCGCTGGGCGTGAAGGACAACAATGCTAAACCATGTGCCTGTAAGGATGGGTCGTTGTCGCGTAGAGGTACGATGGTCGCCATGGGACTTGCTTCGCGTAGCAATGGGTGAAACAAACACCGTTTGCTTTGCGAGAGGGTGCCCAAGCTATACCAAGCTTGCATGGCTCACCAACCACACATAGGAACTACACTGCCACAATCGTCGTTGTCGTCGTAGTTGCAACCACACAGCTGCATAGTAAGAAAGACACATACATCCCCAGTGGTTGCCATGGAACTTGCTTCGCGTAGCAATGGGTGAAACTAACACCATTCGCGTTGCGATAGCATTCCTAAGCTATACCATGAATGCATGCATCCCCCCACCACACGGCTACTATAACCATCGCCCCCCCCCCCCCCCCCGCTACTAGGCACGGATGGGTGTGGACTCGAGGAAAAATGGCACTAGAGAGGTCTTTCACAATGCGTTTGATCATCACCTTAGGCTTGCTCTGCGTGGCAATAGGTGAAACTAACACCGTCTGCCTTGCAAGAGCGTGCCGCAGCAATACCACCCACACGTGAAATGCTAACTTTGGACCACCTCGGCAATGCATTTAGGGACCACCTCATGCCATGGAGCATGAGAGGTTGGGGCTTGAGGGCTCGTCATAAGCATGCCTACCCGTGGCCAAGCTTAAGAGGGGTCGCCCCTGTGCATCGCCGAATACCTCCTCCCCCCAAAAGAGCCCTTAGGAAAAAATCTGTTTTGCACGAGGAAACATTGATTTGTTAAGGAGGAATAATGGGTCTTTTTTGGAGAAATTATTGGAGTCTTGCCCTGATTTTTTGCACACATGCTAAGAGAAATCCAAGCTTTAAACTATCAAAATTTGGAGGCCAGATTCAACATATTTTATTTTTTATGATTTTCGGAAGCTGGAAAATAGGAAAAATCATAAAAAATTAAAGAATGCTCGGAACACCGAACTGCTTGTTGGAAAACTCCTTTAAAATCATGGAATGAATTTAGGGACACAAAAATGGAAAAAGGCAAGGGCCAATTTTGTTGGAATGTGGGACGAAGCGGCACGGCGTGCACGGGGGCATGCCCCTGGGATGCCCACTGCCTGCCCAGGGCATGCAGCAACCAAGACCAAGGCAACCCCCATGGGCAGGCAGTTAAGGCCAGGGCATGCAACAGCCAAGGCCTGGGCATGCATGTAGCAGCCAAGGCCAAGGCACGCAGCCAAGGCCATGGCATGCTTGTGTGGGCACGCTGGCATGCCCTTGGGGGCAAGGAGCAAGGCCCCTGGGGGCACACTGCCAAGGCCCTAGCATGCATGCCTGAGGGGCTGTGGCAGCACGGCGTGGGCACGCAGGCGAGGTCGTGGCATACCCTATGGGTGGGATGCTAAGGCCGTGGCATGCCTTTGGGACCCCTCAAAGGCCATAACAGCACTTGGGGGGGTGGGTGCTGCTCCCAAGCCTAGCTAACCTCTTCGGACCCCTCCTACTCTTTCCCCCCCTAAAAAGCACTTAGGAAAAAATCTAGTCTAGCATCAGGAAACATTGATTGGTTGAGGAGGAATAAGGGGTCTTTTTTGGAGCAATTATTGGAGTCTTGCCCTGATTTTTGCACACATACTAAGAAAAATCCAACCTTTAACCTGTAAAATTTTGGAGGCTAGATTCAACATATTTGTCATAATTTTTGGAAGTCAGGAAATAGGAAAAATGATAGAAAATTGAAGAACGCTTGGAACGTTGAACTGCTTGCTGGAAAACTCCTCTAAAATCATGGAATGAATTTAGGGACACAAAAATGGAAAAAGGCACGAGCCAATTTTGTCGGAATGTAGGGCGATGCGGCGCAGCGTGCGCGTGGGCACAATGACCTGAGGGAAGTTGGTCAGACTATCTAGTTCAATGCGTCCATAGGCGCCAGAGCCCTCTATGATACGAAACTTCTCAGCTAGAGTTTCCACTTGGCTCTTGACTTGGCCAATCCCAGATTCGGGGGTTCTTGTCCTTAGAAAGATCTATTTCTTGGTCATTGCCTTGGGGTAGTATATTGTGGCCCTGATACTGTCCTATTGGGGGTTGATTTTCGTTCTCGATTCGAGTATCTCTTTGATTTGCCACTTGCTCCTTCAGAAGAGCGATTTCTTGAGCATTTTCCTCATAGGGAGAAGTACCACTAGTAGACATTTCTCTTGCGCAAGACCTAGTGACGATGGGATCATGATGTGGTGGTAGCTTAGACTGTTTCTTTTTAGCAATATTTTGATCCTGAGAAAGAATAGAAGGTGAAAGAAACGGGTTGCATTTGACAATGTGGAAACACAACACCAAAATCAAGTTAGTTTATGCCCTTGCTATTTAACATGCACCTACCATTTTCAGAAAAATTTGGCTTTGCACCCTTGATTGGGTATTTATCATGGTGAGTTTTTACTATGATGCAAGATTAATGCACAGGATTGGCAAGTAACCGAAACTTTTATAAGATGCTGGACAATGCGAGATGGGCCCTGCTTTTGATTACATGGAAACAGAATGCTTGTGCAAGGTTTGCTTTTACAATGCCGAGTTCAATGGCTCCAACAATGGGCCTTCTACAATACAAGTAAATGCGATTACATGGAAAACTTGGCTCTTGATGATGCGGACTTCTCAGGGAAGCTCTTGGACATTTGGATGTCTTGGTAATTGGGATAACATGGATCTCTTGGACCTTTGGATCTCTTGGGGGAGCCCTTGGATTCTTGACATCTAGGACATTTTGGCAACTTGGACCTCTTGGCAATCTTTTTGGATTTTTCCTAGGAAAGCTCTTGAACTCTTGATGCTTTGGAATTCTTGACAGTTTTTTGGCAACATCTCCTCCTAGGGAGTTTTGGTTACTTGCCATAGATTTTATCTTTACGCAACTAGGTGACGGAACCAATTAGTGTATGCATGAGCGCCCTTGTAGGGTTGTAAACCCTTAGGGATGAGGTATGATCTAGCATGTACAAGATATTCACAAATGTTTACATTTCACGTGGAACAAACTTTGTCCAAAAAAATGTCAAATTCGTAAATTCTGCTGAATCCCCTACAACACTTGTATGATCTAGTTTTGTGCAAACTCTTAGGAAATATTGATGCAAAGGAAACCTGAATATCTCGTACGTCTTACATACAACTCTAGTACGTACAAGCTTCTCTAAACAAAATGTTTTAGAATTTGGAGCTACAACAATATGCTATACTTAGACAATATATGCACTCATGATAAAAGGTATTGTGAATTTATCTCCAGGATATGACCTAGTTTATTACGTTCCAAAAATCACAATTTTGGACAATGCTCTTAGGAGTTTTAGTGATCCTTAGAAACTATCAAATTCATAAATTCTGCATAAACGCGTACAATAATTGTACGTTCAAGAGTCATACAACTCACATGTAATTTTGATTAAAAGAAACTTGATACTCTCATATGTCTTATGTACAACTATCGTACGCCTGAGATTCTAGAAACTTTATTTTTTCATTTGTTTGCCACATTTTTTGACACTCTCCCTCTATTAAAGAGGAATTCATGCTTTTTACTTTATAAAAAAATTGGGACTAAACATCCCGTTTCTCTACTGAAAAACATAATTAAACGCTTTCCTTAGACAATGTATGTATCCACACAACCTTTGTTGAAAGGTTACTATAAATTTATCTCCAGAATACAACCAAGTTTATTAGGTTCTAAAAATAGCAATTTTGGTGATGTCCCAGGGGATTTTTAGCTTTTCTATGAAAGTTCACAAATGTTTTCATCTCAAGTGGAGCAAATTTTATCCCAAAAACTATCAAATTCGTAAATTTTGCAACACTCGTATTTCAAGTTTGGTAAAAGAAACTTAGAGAGAGAGTCTGTGTGAAGAGAGAGGAAGAAGAAGAATAGGTATGGGGAAGAACTTAATATTCCGAAAATTCTCTAATGAAAAAAATGTTTTAGACAATTTAATTAGATTAATGTTTATTTAGAATGAAAAGTTAAAAAAAAAATTAAAAAGAAAAATAATTTAATTAGATTAATGTTTATTTTCATTTTTTTTATTTTATTACTTGGCTTTTTAAAAAATTAATTTTTTATTAATTAAAATGCGGGGTATTTAAAAATGCCAAATAATTATTTTCAATAATATTTTAAAGGCCACATCAACACCATGTCAGCAAGCAGGGCACTTCGTCTGCCACGTAGTAGGTTTCTGTTAGTTGGTTGACGACAGAGACCATTTTAAAAACGATATTCTTTTTTTGGGGACGACATTAGTAATGAAATCTATTTTGAGACCAAAATAAAAATTGACCCAAAATGTAGAGAATAAAAATGTATTTTCGCATTTTATATATTCATTTCTGGAAATTCTAGTATTTTGCCCTTATTTTTTAAAAAATTTAGTAATATGTCCATGTTTTGAAACTTAAAAAAAAAAAAAAAAAATTATAGAAGTCAAGTTCATAGAACTTGAATTCCATACCTATAACTGCATTCAAAAAATCTTATAATGACGTTTTAAATAAAACTTAAGTTCTATAAATTCAAATTCTATGTAAGTTTTATTTTTTATTTTTATTTTTAAGTTTGATAGCCCAAACCTATACCTGCCATAAGGGACAGGAAGCAGCCTGGGACTGTGTCCTTTTTAGCTGTCATATAATGGAATGCCCTGATGGCCCGTCTTTATCTACATAAAGAAGTCTGACACGGACCAAGGAGTCTTTGCATCGACGAAGAATGCTACATAAAGACCCGTCTTCATTTATAGAGGCCAAGACATCTTTTCCGACATAATATGAGTATATGACAACTGAAGACTCTCTCCAAATGCTGAAGCACATTAGCTGTCATCTTTAAAAAGCTGTGCTACAGTAGCACTTCAAGAAACAGACAGGTGAAAGTCACAAAACCCAGCTCGTACATGAAGTTTCACACGCTCTTATCAGTATTCGATGAGAAAACCATTTTCTCCTAACAAAAGATCTGGCGGTCACCATTCAATTAACAAAATATATATATATATATATATATATTTTGGTCTTATTGTCTCGTTAAACTACAAAATACACGTATCAATTATCAATAAATATATATATAGTGTCCGATTAATGTGTGTCTTAAAAATATACATTAAGCGATTTAATTTTAAAAATATTTTTTTAAAAATTGAAAAAATTGTTAATACTTTTTTAATTTTCAAAAAAATATTTTTAAAAGTAATTAATTATTGTGTGGCTTAAGACACGTACTAGTAAAATTCATATAAATATTTTTGGAAACTAACAATATAATTTTCTTGGAACTAACAAAGCTATAAGCTTTAAGCTACAAGCTTAAGCTACATCAGTACTAAAGAGCCTTGGAACTAACGAGCTATAAGCCTATAAAGCTACTTCAATTAAGGAAAATTTTGAAAATCCAGGGGATGATGAGACTGATGATGGAAGAATCAAAGTTATGGTGAGGAGAAAAAATAAATAAAAAAATAGATAGAGGGAGCGTGAGCCCTAAAGAGGAGAGAGAAGATGCGAAGAGGAGAGCATTTGGAAAATTGAAAAAAGAAATAAATAAATGTGGTTTGACATTGATTAGATCTGGACATGATTTTGGTAGGTGAGAGACCGAGAGAGAAATGAGGAAAAACTAATCAGGAAAAACTAAATTTATAGAATCAGATTAGATACAATTTATTTTTGTTAAAATTAAAAATATTATGATAAAATAATTTTTAAATATATAAATAGTATTGTAAGACTTATTTTTAATATTTTTTAGTGCGTAAACAGTTTTGTAAACAATGATAAACAATAATTCTTGTCACCTAAAAAAGTTGAAACGCATGAAGAAGAAGAAGAAAAAAAAAAATGCATAACACAAAATACATACGTAATAATTTCTAACCGCACCTCTCTCTCTCTCTCTTTCTTTATATATACATATACATATATATATATATATATATATATATAGATCTACGTTTTTCCCTATTTTACGTTTCTCCTTCTACTATTTTTCCCTACCTCTTTCGTTTTCCTTTTCTTTTTTCCTCTACTGTTAAAATTAAGAATATTATAATAAAATAATTTTTAAATATATGAATAGTATTGTAAGACTTATTTTTAATATTTTTTAGTGCGTAAACAGTTTTGTAAACAATGATAAACAATAATTCTTGTCACCTAAAAGTTGAAACGCATGAAGAAAAAGAAGAAAAAAAAAAAAAAAAAGAGAAAAATGCATAACACAAAATACATACGTAATAATTTCTAACCGCACCTCTCTCTCTCTCTCTTTCTTTATATATACATATACATATATATATATATATATATATATATAGATCTACGTTTCTCCTTCTACTGTTTTTCCCTACCTCTTTCGTTTTCCTTTTCTTATTTCCTCTACTGTTTTTCCCTAACCCTCATCTTCTCCTTTTTATCTCCCAAGCCAGCCTTGTTCTTTGTGCGCCATGACCAAGCCTCTCTTTCTTTCAATCAGACCCATTCTTCTCCTTGCTTGCCTCTGTCGATCGCATGGACTTAAATTTATGTATATGTACCAGCAATACATGAGAAGAAGATATAGAAAACGGTACCATTGTGGCTTTACTGGCGGCATTCAAGCACTTCGGGCACATGTTGCTGAACTGCTTATATTGCCTAAGTGAAATTGAAGGATTTCGAAAGATTTAACAAAGTAGTTGATGAGGTATATATAAGTCAGTTCTTTCATCACTTTCTTTCTGTGTATGCGTATAATGCATTACTTCTTTTACAACTTTTACTTTTCGTTCTTTCCTTTTTTTATTCTAAATAAGTGATTTTTTAATGTTAAAAATTATTAGTTTACATTCCGTTATATTATATTGTAGACCAAACAAATTTGTAAAATTATAGTTATGAAAAATAGGGAAAAGCACCGAACATAAAAAATAAAGTAAGAAGTTGTTCTTCTTAATTTTTCATCTTTTATTATTTTCAAAAGAAGAAAAAGAAACAAAATTAGTTGAAATTTGAAATTTTGACTTTTTTTTTTCTACTAGATAGTGGTAAAATAACTATATAATGATGGACGGGGTGATTCTTTTAGCTGCAATGGCATTAATGCATCACTTTTTGAAAATTATTTGTTTCTTTTCTTGATATGTTTGTCTTTCTTTTCTTTTTTTTCTTTTCATGTCTTCTGTTTTGTATTCATTTTCATCCCTAGTTGAAAACAAATACAAAACTGACGTATGAATCCAAATCACACACTAGAAAAGAATAAATTAAGTGAAAAAGTGAAGACGAAAAACTCTGTTCGTTCCTTGCTGTTCTTGTTATCTGGGCTTCCTTGTTTTGTGGTTTGGTTGGCGAGGAGGTTATTTTTCTTTGTCAGAATAATTTTAAGCGAGAGGGTCTAAATTATGAATGGTAGTCTCTTCGGCGGAAGATGCTGTATCAATTCTATTCAAAATTATAATTTCGGTTATATTTGTGCAGTTCCAGATTCTGAAGTTTTCTAAAGAATATCGATGATTTCGATTTCGGCCAACATGGTTTGTTCAGTTTTCAACCGCACTCCGTCGTGACTAGTGTCCGAAGAGCACTCAAATGGTCCTTGGAATATGTCCTCAAACAGAATGTCTTCCAGAAAGCGGGACGCTCTTCCGAAGAGGTAGAAGAGAAAGAAATAAACGCTTGTATGTGCAAGGTTTACGAAATTGACAAACTGACAAACTCAGAGACACATATTAGTTTTTGTTTCGCCCTTTTTGAAGACCCTTCAGAATCTGGGAGATTTTTAATTATCTTCCTAACAAATTTTTGAGGTATCAATATGTTATTAGGAAATATGACGAATGTTTTGCCCGTAGTGGGCCAGTTATCTGTATATATTTATTTGTATGTGCAAGGTTTACGAAATTGACGAACTGACAAACTCAGAGACACATATTAATTTTTGTTTCTCCCTTTTTGAAGACCCTGGAATCCAGAAGATTTTTAATTATCTTCCTAACAAACTTTTGAGGCATCAATATGTTATTAGGAAATATAATAAATGCTTTGTCCCGAGGGCTAGTTATCTTTATATGTTTATTTGTATGTATTAAAGAGAATTTTAGTTATTATTATTTTTTTACTAAAAAAAATTGTCCTAAATTTTAAATGGTAAATTGTCAAATTTAAGTTAGTTATTTTATTTTTTATTGTCAAAAATATTTCTATCTAAAACCTTAAATAGAGGTTAAAATAGTAAATTGATAAAAATGATAAATTTTTATTCTTATGTTAAAATGTCTTTTTACCTTTAGTGAATTCTTTCTATTTTTAGTAAATTCTTACTTTTACGTTTATAAAAATTCTTACTTATAGTCACCATCTAACAAAAACTCCCAAATCCTAGTCCTACTTTTACGGTGATATAAATTCATCCTCCTACTCAATATCTCTAAGCGCTCTCCACAATGTGGACATCATTTCTCCCCCAGGAATTTACCATCTATGTTAAAATTTAGAGATTCGAGAAACAAAAGGAAAAATTTTTCGCTAGGAAAAAAAGAAATCTATATTAAATTTTTGTTCCATAAGAGTAATGAAGTTAAAAATATATCTATTTAGCATCACAAAAAGTTTTTTTTTATCTATTTTACCTATTTACATGTTGCAGTAGTGGATCTATTTTAGCTTTTAACACAATAAAATATTATAAATATCACAATAAAATAATATATCAATTATAATAAAACAATATATGCACTATAATAAACAACAATCACAACCACTCGCTAATGCTACCACTGCCACTACCGCCGTCACCGCCAACGCCACTGCCATCGCCACTGTCAATACCGCCACAGCAACAGCCACCATAAAATAAAAAAAAAATTTCTCACTAATATTAGATAGTAATAATCTACCACTTAAAATTTATTGTAAAAATATTATGGTAACATTTTTTAATTTAATTTCTTATTGTTCTTTATTTTATTTTTCCTATTATCTTTTTTTTTCATCCAAATACACGTTTCTTTCTTCTCCCTTTTTTTTTCCTCTTTGTTTTTCTCCTCCACACACGTACTCCTCTTATCTCGTCCACCCTCAGCCACACCTTTTAACTTTCAACCATTTCTTATTTTTTATTGTTTTATCTTTTTGCTACTTTTTCTCCTCATCTCCTTCTCCATTTATTCAACTGTTCTCTCTTTATTTCTCTGTCCAACCAAGCTTCAATTCCGCTCAGCCCAACTAAAGCAACGCCACTAGGTCCACCACCACGCCTCTATCAGGACCAGCTGGCTAAATTTTTTTTTAAGAATACAATGTCGGCATTTGTACATGAAAACTTGTAGATAATTAGAAAAATATTTATCAATAATAAAAAAATAAAAACAAAAAAACTTGGTCAAACATTGTTTGAAAATGCCTTTAGGTACTGCTTGCCAAGAATTTTGACCTGAATACAATTTTGATGTTTTTGCTTGAAAACTTGTGGATAGCATATATAGAGGTTCAAAAAAAAAATGAAAAAATCTTTATAAAAAAAAAAAAAAAAAAAAAAAAAACTTTTTTAAATTTTGTTTGGAAATACCTAAGGTCCTACTGACCGAATTTTGACCGAAATACCATGTTGGCATTTTTGCATGAAAACGGGTAGATAATATATATATATATATATATATATATATATATAGAGGTCAAAGATTAAAAGTTTGCTCGAGGAACAAATAGAAAAAGCTTTTGCAAGAAAAAAAAAATTGGTTAAATTTTGTTTCGAAATGCCCGGTCCTAATGGTTAAGAATTTTAACCGGAAAACAATGTCGTTTTTGCACGAAAACTTATAAATAACATATATAGAAGTCCGAGAAACAAATAGAAAAATCATTTGCAAAAAAAATAAAAACACAGTTAAATTTCTAATTCCATAATTTAGAAAGGGGACCATTTTAATTTTTAAGCAATTAATCGTTTGAAAGTTGAAACAAATGGTATAGTAGTGTTGACCTAAGCTTAAGTACACAGCCCAACGTGACCACATGGGCGATCCCCAAAGATTATAGGCTAATTTGGTTAAGATAAATATTTTATGATTTTATAAAGTATAATTAGAAGGATAGTTCAAAAAGTAAAAAATAAAGCTGACCTCAAAATTTGCTTACAAAACCCAATATTGGATCAGATACCCAAAAAGCCCAAACGTACGTTTTGGTTGGTATTAGAGTCATGTAACATGACCCTTTAGTGGGAGCCAGTTAATTTTCCAATCTCAGGTCACTGTAGCTTTCAATTTCTTTTCTTTTTACAAATACTACGGGTTTGTTTGGATTGAGCTTATTTTTACTGAAATTGAAAACACTGTAGCGAAAATTTTTTGAATGTGTGAATAGTGCTATGTGACCCATTTTTAATAAAAAAGTTACTGAAAAGTGGAATTTGTGGGTTCGTGAACAGTACATGGATGCACTGTTCACCGTAGAAAAGTCAACCTTTGCGGCTACTGTTCATGAACAATAGCCGCGTTACTCCCTAAAATGCGTGAAAACAAAAAAAAAAAGAAAAAGAAAAACGCAGCAAACAAAACGCAAGCGCCAGATTAAGTGCAATTTAAACGAGTACTACATCTCCACAAAAACAAAAACAAAAATTCTCTAACAAAACAGTATTATTAATTTTTTTCCCAACAAACACGTGGCAAATCCCAATCCACTTATTTTAGTAAATAAATAAATAAATAATATTATTTGAGAAGTAAATTCCAAAGGTTAAGACTTAAAAATTGATAAAACTATGGGAAGAATCATTTTTTATATTATATTGTGAAAATTGATGAACATATAACATATAATAAAATATTATTAAAGCTGATACAAATATATATTATATCATATAAATAACCAAATATAAGGTATACTTGGTTATTTGATTATTACTTTTTTTTGTACTTATTCAACGTGTATTTGCTTAAGAGGTTGACTAAAAAAAATAAGAAAGATGTTTTATTGAGAGGAGAGTATCTGGTTTGAGAGAGGGGAGAGCATATATTTAATAGAAAAAAATAAATCAGATTTAAAAATTAGAAAAAAAATTATTAATGTGTAAAATTAGAGAGATGTCAACTAAAAGGCAGAGAATTCAGTTTTATATATAAAATATATAGATAATAATAATAATAACAACAACAACAACAATAATAATAATAGTAAAACAATTTAAATTGAATTAAATTTATTAAAAATATATATATATTTTTTTAACCAAGTTTCACCCAGATGTTGTTGTCGTGTGGGAGAGGGGAAAAAAAAAAAAAAGGATGAATGAAGAAGCTATAGGATGTGGCAGAGATAAAAATTTAAAAAAAGATGGTAAAAATGGTTAAAAGGGTATTTAAGTAAAAGTGGACAATATTTGCTATTTTCTATGCTCTTAACAGTGACAAGCATCAGTAAAGTGGTGTTGTTTTTCTTCATTTTCGAATTAAAGAGGGCTACTTTTGTGAACAGATAAGCTTCTTGTTTTTTTTTAAACACGGCCCATGTACCTTGCCCACAGCCAACAGGACATCCTCGAATCGCTTTGAACGGCTAAACGAACTAAACTTCTTTTTCTTTTTATTTTTTGAGAAGGAACTAAACGGCCCATGTACATTTTACTGGTCACGTCAGTCATGGTATCTGGCTTCGATACCTGTCTCAATTTTTCAGTACTGTCCCACTCCCATTTACTCGGCCGCAGAAGATTTGACATACCTGCCTCCATTCTTTTTATTTAAATGATAGAATGCAACACAATTTATTTTCAAATTGGTTTTATTGAATGGTTCTTTTCAAAGTGGTATAAAATTACATTGAAATACTAATGTTTTATTGGAAGTAGGGAAAAGCTGGACGTAAGTGTTTGGCGTGTGCTAGACGATTAGCTTTCACGGAAAGAAAAAAAAATAGTAACATTATTTGTATTTTTAAAAAAATTCATCTATATTATTTGTGGGGCCCGATAATTTATGGGCCAGGCCCACTTGCTCATGGGGAATCCAAAGGCCCAAGCCGAAGAAGGCTATGGCCCAAGCCCAATAATATAAAGCACAAAATGGCCCGGAGATGCAGCCGAGGACAGTTCAGTCCTCGGCAGACCCAAAAGCTCCATTAAGAATAGGGGTAAAAAAGGTATAGGAACAAACTTGAAAGAAAGCCTAAAATATCTCGGGAAAGCTGCCCTTACTACCCTTCCCAGATAAGACTCTGCACCTAATAGAACCGAATTCTTCGGCTTTTTCGACCACCCCCAACGATTCTGGGATTAGACTGACGGGACAAATATCAGTCTTGGAAAGGTTGACCCTACACGTGGACGAAGGATAGCGAACGTAGGCTAGTATAAAAGAAAAAGAGGATGGCCAAAAAGGAGGGCCTCCCATCCCACCTCCAGGAGAAAGACTCCAGGGGTGAAAACACTATTTAGGGCCTATTTGTTAGCTCATTTCAAGCAATATTTTGAGTATTTTAAACATACTTATATACTTTTTTACACACTTTTTTATCTACACATATATCAAAAACACCCAAACAAAAACACCTAAACAATAATACTCAAATTCCTTTACCAAACACCCTCGTAAATTTCAAAAGTGTCATCCAACTCAAGCGTTTGTAACTAAAATTAATGTTTTTCTGACATCACTATACTCATTAATTTACCTTATTATGCTGTATTGGTATGGTGAATGAATCTTTGAAAGTTCGGTGATTCGGTGAAAGCTGGAGAGTTACTCGTACTTTTTTTTTTTTTTGGTAAACGAGTCAGTAGTACTTCATGCATGGCACGAATGGGCTTTCATTTTAGATAAGTATCCGGTTGAAGTTGAAATTTGTAAGTAACTTTAAATATTAACTATTAAATAAAAAGTTAAAATTAAAGTTAAAAAATTAAAAATATAAAGAAAAATTGTGAAGAAAATAATATAATTACATGGTGTAATTGCATTTGATCTTAATTTCTTCATCTTATATAGCCTTTTCCTTTTTTTTTTTTTTTTTGGGTAGAAAGTGGAATTTCATTAAAACTAAACAGAGAAAACAGAATCAGTACACTGCCTATAGCAGTACAGCCCACGGCAATCAGCTTCCAAAATAGAAAAAAGATCCACAGGTGGATTAGCAAAAAACTCAAAATCAGAATCTAACATGAGGCCTAATTTAGCAAGCCAATCAGCACTCCTGTTTGCTTCCTTATATATATGTCTGATGCTCATTTGAGGGATTTGAGTAGCTAAAAACCTACAGTCATCCATAATTGAAGACACAACAGTGTTGGCTCTAGCTTGATGATTGAAAACATCCACAATAGCTCTAACATCAAGTTCAATAATCACAGCTTGGACATTCATTTGTTGACATAAAAGGAGGCCATCTCGAAGGGCCCAAAGCTCGGCAGTGAAGCTGTTTGTTGTACCAATTCTTCTAGCAAAACCCCCCATCCAGTTGCCATTTGCATCTCATAAGAGTCCTCCACCACCAGCTAATCCCGGATTCCCCATGGATGAGCCATCAGTGTTTAGTTTCAGCCAGCCACAACAAGGTTTATCCCATCTCACTTGCTTCAAAATTTTACGATTGGCAACCAAAGTCTTACCTGCACAGTGAAAATATTCTATAGCACATTGTTTAATGTCCATGGCTAGGCTTGTTTTTAAGTTCTTGTTTTCAAAACCCAGCTGATTTCTACCCTTCCAAATCATCCATATAGCAAACATAAAACTTTGATTCCAAGGAACTTGCCCTGCACTTCAAATCCCCTTATCTCCACAATTAGTCATAATCCAGTCTTGAAGGTTGGCCGAGTAGAAGGTGCTGTCTTGACAGCTGATGCCTAACTGATTCCATATTGCTTTAATAGAATGGCAATCCCGAAGAGCGTGGAGAATGGATTCAACACTACTATTGCAGTGAGGACATAAGTTATCAACTAGCATCCCCTTAGCTTGTAAGCAATCTCTAACCCCGATACTCTGGTGCATGCATTTCCAAATGAAAGTTTGGATCCTCGGTAATGTATCCAACTTGCAAATCCACTTCCCATGAAAGGCCGGAGCAGGAAGAGGCTCACTAGCAAGCAAGTAGGCACTTCTGAGATCAAAAGAGCCTTTGGGAGAAGGTTTCCAAGCTATTCTATCCTTATTCCTTGTGACACACGAGATTGGGTAGCTTGAACCTCTCTTCTAATATTCTCAGGAATCTCTATTTGCAGCAAGTTCCAATCCCACCCATCCAACCTAGCAACATCCTTTACTTTAAGCATAGCGGACTCAAAGGTTAAAGGGCCTTGGATAATACTTCTTAAGGTTCCTGCCTTAGACCAGTTATCATGCCAGAAGCTAAGGCAGCTCTCATATCCCGGAATCCATGTAACTCCCTTTTTAAAAACAACTTCCCCTTTCCTCATGCTTCTCCAAGTGCGGGAGCACGGTAGGCTGGCTTCATTTCTTGAATTTATGCGCTGATTTGTACAGTACTTCAATCTCAACACTTTAGCCCATTGAGACTCACTCTCTGTGTGGAACCTCCAGTTTAATTTAGCAAGAAGCGCCATATTTCTGCCCTTGGCAGCTTGGATACTCAACCCACCTTCCTCCTTAGGAGTAGTAACCTTCTTCCATCCCACCCAATGCATACTTTTCTTATCAGCTGAAGAGTTCCACAAGAAGTTTCGGTTAACTTGATCTATTCCATCTAAAATCCTCCCTGGGAGCTGGTTGCATTGCATTACATAAGCTGGAATGGCTGAAGTGGATGCTTGGATTAATACTGACCTCCCGGCCACGGAGAGGAGGTTTGCTTTCCACCCTGCAAGTTTCTTTTTAACCTTATCCAACACAAAATTAAAATCCTGGTTTGAAGCACCCCTGTGGTGGATGGGAAATCCAAGGTATTTTCCCAAATTAGTTGTAGACTGAAAACCAAGAATATCACTCAAGGCTTCACTATCACTTTGATCCACGTTTGGGGAAAAGAAAACCCTAGATTTTGCTTCGCTAATGGTCAGACCAGATTGGTTACAAAATTCATCCAGCACTTCTCTGATTACCAGGCAGTTTTCCATGTTAGCTTTGGCAAAAAGGACAAGATCATCTGCAAAAAACAGATGTGAGAAGGCCGGACCTCTTCGGGTAGCTTTGACAGGAACCCAGGACTTATCTTCACACCTTTCTTGAATTAATTGCCCCAAATAGTCCATGCACATAATGAAAATATAAGGGGATAGCGGGTCACCTTGCCTTATTCCCCTAGTGGGCAAAAAAGGCTCAAGAGCCCCTCCATTAAAGAGCAAAGAGGTAGTAACCGAAGAGATACAGCTCATTATAAGCTCAATTAGATTCCTTGGAAGGTTGAAACGGATCAACATATCTCTAATAAAGCTCCACTCCAATTTATCATAGGCTTTTTCTAGATCGATCTTTAGCGCTATGTAACCTCCTTTACCCTTGGTCTTCCCCATCGTATGGATCAATTCTTGGACAATAATAGTATTATCCACGCCTCTTCTTCCCGGAACAAAAGCCCCTTGACACGGGCCTATTAATTTATCCAAGTACGGTCTTAACCTTCCCACAATGATTTTAGTGATAATTTTGTACACCGAGTTGCATAAGCTAATGGGTCTATAATTGTTGATAGACTCTGGGCATTGAATCTTAGGAATAAGGACAATGCTTGTGCTATTCAAGTAATCCGGGATTTTCCTGCTATGAAACACTTTCCTTATCTCCTCTTTAACTGAATCCCCCACAGTGAGCCAAAACCTCTGAAAAAAGCCAGCATGCAACCCATCGGGTCCTGGGGCTTTAAAAGCCTTAATGGACCACAAGGCAGTAGCAATTTCTTCATTAGACACCGGCTGATCCAAACTGTCTTTCTCATCCTCCGTAAGTCTAACTTGCCAACCAGTTCGGAGATTATGACTCCAGCCAGCCTTGACTTGGCTGGTGGAATACAACCTGATAAACCCCTCTCTAAAATGATTCATGACTTCACCTTCTTCTGATAACCAGTCCCCTACCTCACTTTTAACCATGGAGATTGTGTTCCTTTTCCTTCTTGCAAGAGCAGAAACGTGGTAAAAGGATGTATTTCGGTCACCCATTACCATCCAATTAATTCTTGATTTTAAAGCCCACAACTTCGCCTCTTGATTCAGGATTAAATCCAAATCTTTTTGCAACTGATTCTCTAGGTCTAAAAGGGAGGCAGAGGGGTTGGTGGCTAACACTCGCTGAACTCCGTTAAGTCTAGCCATTAATCTCTTTTTCTTCCCAAAAATATTCCCGAACTGAATTTTATTCCAACGAGTTGCTTCATTGGTGAATTTTTCTATAGAAGTTGAAAGGTTCCCATCCCGATTCCAAGCCTTAGTCACAATTTGCCGGAAAGAAGGGTCGGATAGCCAAAAACTCTGAAATCTAAAGGGTCTTTTAAGAAAGGTGGTTTGCCTAGGAACAGTCTCCAGTAGCACCGGGCAATGGTCTGAGTGGCATCGAGTGAGATGGGAGACTCTAGCATTCGGAAATAATAGGCACCAGCTAGGATTCATGAAATACCTATTTATTCTCTCTTGAATGAGATTATTAATCTCCCTCCTGTTAGTCCACATATACCGAGGTCCCGAAAAACCCAAATCCACCATATTGCACTTATCTAAGCAATCTTTAAATAAGAGTGATCTAGACAAACTGACAGGTCTTCCACCAAACTTATCCTCATTCAACAAGGGTTCATTAAAATCCCCGGCTATCACCCAAGGTTTATTATGTAGATCAACAACTTTAATTAAGTTTTCCCACAAAATACATCTTTCTACATTCCTAGGACTAGCATAAACAGCAGAGAAAATCCAAGAAAGGTTAGTAGCAAGTACCTTCACTTCCACGTGAATTTCTTGTTCTGTAATAGCCAGTTGCACCACCTCCACAATATCAGAATTCCAAAGCAACCAAAGACCACCTGTGAACCCAATTGTTTCAGTGTGTATTGCACCATCAAACGGAAGTTTGTCCGTTATATCCTTTGCACGAGCTCCACCAATCTTGGTCTCCATAATTACTAAGATGGCCGGATTATGATTCCTAGCCAACTCTCTCACATGGTTTTGAAAATTGGGCTTTAGCACGCCCCTACTGTTCCAAATTATTATATTCATGATAAAATAGATTAGAAATAGGCACTTATCATGAAGAAGTAACAATTCCGCCTTCCCCTTCAAATTCCATACCGTCTTCTCCATCTTCACCGCCGTCCTTGCCGTAACAGGCTCTGTTGGCTCTTTCACGCACAAGATCATCACTCTCCCTACAAACCTCTTCCACAGTGGGTCCCGGGGTGGTAGATGAGCCCAATTCGTACTCATTCCCTTTAACCAAAATATTATCATCCAAGCTTCCATCAGGTGCAGATCGGACCAGCCCAGACTCCACGCCATCTTCGCCTTGCTTCCCACTAGAGCTGCTACCGAGTTGATTAATACCTCTCTCTCTCAACGGGTTGCCTAGCTCAGCTTGAGGAGCTGCTGAGAACTGGAATAGAGAGCTGAGATCAGCGCCCTTGCAGCCAAGAATGGACGGAATTTGTGGGACTGATGTGAGAGTAGGTGTGTTGTTGCTGGAAGCATCTTTGGTCAGATGGCTTAAAGCCTTGTTTCTGGCAATTACCTTCTTGCCCTTTACAGAGGGGCTTACATGGGCTTTTAATTGAGTTAAACCCCCAATCTTCACATTTGGGCCCATATCCAAACCACCATGCCCAACCTTTTCCATATTGAACTCAGGTGTAAAGTCCAACTTAGTAGTCTCTTTCCAAGCAAAATGGCCGTTACTGGGATTGTTCTTAACCATAGCAAACCTTGGCTTTAAGCTCGAAGCTGATTTTGTGGGGTCCAAATGCTGCGCATCCTTCGTGGTCCTTTTTGGTCCTCCTCTTCTGCGTGTAACAACCATCCACGGTCCATATTTGTCCTCATCGTGCTCCATTCCACTACTCTCTGCCATGTCGCGCTCCTTTGTACTACGTTTTGCCATGCCATAGCCTGTCTCACACCCACCTGGCACATGCATTTTGCGTGGGCTTGTACTGCTCACCTTAGTACAAGCCGCCTCCTTCTCCGACGCCGGCTCAGCCCCCCGGACAATGTGTGGGCACATTTCCTTCTTGTGACCAACTCTACCACAAGAGAAGCAAAGCTTATTGATACCCTCATACATCACAGTTTGCTCAAATTTTCCAATGAGAACTGTGTTTATAAGTGGTTTGTCTACATCCACCTGTATACATAGCCTAGCATACTTACCTCGAGCTTCCATGGCGGTATGAGTATCAACTCTCAGAACTTTCCCAATGGCTTCCCCAATCTGCTTAAGAGGTTCTGCTTCATAGAGTTCAATAGGGAGAGCATGTAATCTAACCCATACCGCGATTGACGAGACGTTAGCTATTTCCGGTTTAAAGAATGGTTCCCACGGCCTTATAGATAGAAAATGTTCTCCTATAAACCATGGACCTCTTTTCAGAACTGCGTCTAAATCCTCCTTCATTGAGAACCTCGTTAAGAAGAACTCATTCCCCAGGTCCACACAGTCAAGCCTCCCACTGGGTTTCCATAACTGTTGGAGTTTGCTTTGAATGAAGTTGAAGCCTATTTTCCTTCTGTAAACCTTGACAATCAAAGCTTTCGACCAGGACCCCCTTATACGTAGTTTAGTTTCCTTTGATAGTCTTATTGTTGCTAAACCTTCGCGTAACCCAGTAACCTCATCGTCAGACTCAACATCATCCTCCATTAGGTCATAGAAATCAAATGCTTGAGCATAAGCTCCTGGGATTTCTCCTACCAGTTTTTCCTTGAAAGACTTGTTCTGCGAGGCCCAAACATTGTTGCTCCGTGGAGAAAAACCATTTTCACTAACACCTTCACTGAAATCAGCATGATGGACATCCTTTACCTTCTTCTTGCTTCTTGAAAGTTCAGCTTCCTCTTCCCTTGAGAGAGTACGGTGCTTAGAGCGAGTGTCCATTATATTTATATAGCCTTTTCCTTGCACCTGATTTTAATTCCTTCACTTTCTGCTGTCTTTTCCTATACCTTTCATAAATTTAGTTAGTTTTGGCTTGCTACTTTATCTATTTTTCGTTTTATGCTAAACTTTACAATTCACTTCTATTATTAAATAAATAAATAAAGTCAGTCAGACTGAGATTTTCACTTGTGCCTGTTACTCAATGCCTAAATTTGTAGGCTCTCTTGGAAAGATTGAACCTTCTTTGAAAAGCCCCAATCTCTCTCTCTCTCTCTCTCTTAACGTCAGTTTCTCTCTCATTCACTGTCAGTTTCTTTCTTTCCCTAATAAATTTTCTCAAAGTAATGAAAGAAGTAGAAATTAATCAACTCTCGTGGGGTCAGGAAATTCCAAGTCTACCCTATATCTCTTCGCTATAGATGACTGAGTTCTTCTCTTATACAAACATAACTGAGTTCTTTCTCCATCTCTCGTGACAGATCGGCGTTTTACCATCAGTTTCTTTTTCCATCTCTTGCGCAAATTGTTTTCTCCTTGTAGCAATTTTCTTTTTCTTATCGAGTCAGAGTTTCAATCCCAACATATCTTTTCTTTCTGAGTTAAAAAATAAATAAAATAAAATAAAAAGCTGGTTTTTTCGTAAAGTTAAAGTAATAAGAAATTAAATTATGAAAATACCCTAATCATTGTATTGTAAATAGGATTTTACTAATGTGTATTTATAGGACACACATTAATTTTCATTTTTTTTAAAAATTTTCTCTAAAATTAAAAAAGTAACGATAACTTTTGCATTTTTTGGAAAAATATTTCTAAAAATAAAAAATTTGATGGCTACTGTAAGAACATACATTAACCAAAATCTTGTAAATATTGTAATGTGTTTTTCCGCCCTCTTGTTTCAGTCCGTGCGAATCTTGCAGACTCTCATCATTCACTTCACAGCCTCTTTAAACTTCTTCCGTGCTTTGCAGTTTTCACCTACCCACTAATGGTACCTCTCACTCTTGAGTCTCTCTATATATACTTCTCATCTTCCACACACCAGAAAAAGGAGAACCTTCATATGTGTGAGGCTCGATTGTGCAATATGAAGGAAGGTAAAGCCTTTTCAACGCTCGAAAAGGTACTCATCTGTGGGCCGTTTCTTTATGTTTTTGTTGTTTTCATCAACATGATGCACTAGAATTTGTACCACCTAAAAGCTTGAATTTTTGTGGGATCTATATTTAGTGTTTCTTTAGATAGAATCTCTTATTGGGTTTGTTTTTGGGATTAAGCATGTGTATTATTGTTTAACCCAAATTTTTATTAATTTTAAATGCTTTCCCTTTAGATTCTGCATAAGAAAGTTCCTTGCTCTTTCTTCGAAAGTTTACGAAGTTTTCAAATTTGTTTTTCGTCAACAAAAATCATGTTAAATTTGTATTAATATTCTAGTTATAAAGGTTTTGATTATTGGGGTTTCATATTGCACATAATATTTAGCTAATTAGTGCTTGCTTAAACTTTTATTTTTTGAAGGATTTGGCAGTAAAGAGCAAAGACGGGTGGAATAAAGAATGTTTACTCCTAATGCCAACGTGTTACATTTGGTGAAAGTTGGCTTTAGGAGTAAACAAGTTTGAAAACTTGTTTACATTTCCCTATTCTACGTTTCTCCTTCTACTGTTTTTCCCCGCCTCTTTCGTTTTCCTTTTCTTTTTAACTCTACTGTTTTTCCCTAACTCTCATCTTCTCCTTTTTATCTCCCAAGCCAGCCTTGTTCTTTGTGCGCCATGACCAAGCCTCTCTTTCTTCAGGTTTCTTAGATTTTGGCTATGGTGGTGGTGGGGTGGTGGTTAAGTTTCAAGTAAGTAGCAGTGGTGTGGTGATAGTTTGAGTTTTGGGTGGCTGGTTGGTGTGGTGGTGGCAGTTTTGGGCAATGGCGACTCCAGGAATTTTTTTCAGGGTGTTCCTCAACAAGCATAAATTACACAATCTAATAAAAAGAAAATTTTGTTTCTCACCGTGGTCAAACCACATTTTCCCCCCTAGACCCCAAGCACTTTGTACATGGGGAGGCCAATTCAACTACAAGGCTTTTGGCCGTGAAATTTGTAATTTACTAATATAATTAGCCAAACTATTAATCTATTAACCAAAATACTAATATATAAGATATTCTATTCATCCCTAGCACAGAGTTGAAACTATTAATAACATTACATGTATTATATTTATATACATTCAAATGCCTTAAAAAAGTAACGTTTATTTCATTAAAATATATATATATATATATATATTAAAGTTTGAAATGGTAGCAGGCATTCAACTTTTTTTTGAGGAAGTAGCCGGTATTAAACTAGTCTAATACATGTTTTTCAAAACTAAAATACATGTCAAAGTAACATGAAAACAGGTGTGTGGCTGTGGAATTCTTTTGTTTAAAAAAATATAAAATATCTCATCTCTATCTCATCCCCACACAATAAGAAACACAAATACGTTGATCTCTTCTGAAGCTGTCTTTCTCCCGTCCTCTTTGTCTCTGTTTCTGTTCTTATTTATTTTGAAGATCTCACCTCTTAGTCTCTCATACAAGTAGATTAGAGCACACATCTCTTCCTCTATAACCTTTCTTCCTAAGCAAACTGATCTATCAATGGTAGATCTAACATCTATCTAAGGTTTGAGCTTTTGGTGAAGATGAACTAGCCCAGCCACCTTTTTAGTGATGATTTGTGTGTGAGGAACCATGAGAACCGTGAGGTTTGAGCTTTTTTTTTAGGGTGTTCTTAATTTTGATTGAGGGTGTTCCTAATTTTTTTTTAAGGATAAACAAATAAAAAAAATTTAATTATTATATATATATATATATTTTTTTTTTCAGGTCAGGGTGTTCCTGAGAACACCCTCACCTGAACGTGGCGTCGCCACTGGTTTTGGGTGGCTTGCTTTGTATCTGAGAAGAGAGACAGACGAAGAGGAAGAGAGAGAAAGAGTCGAGGAATTCATGAGGAGACGTAGAAAACGACATTGGTTGTGGCTTTGCTTGCAACAGTCAAGCACTTCTGCCACGTGCTGTGGCTGGACTGCTGGTATTTTCTTTTTCATGCCATTGATATTCATCTCTGCCTTCAAGCTTTTTTTTTAAAATTATTTATTTATATAAATCCATATTTTTTTCTTCGTATTATTTTTTGGTATTCTCTGATAAATGAGATCTTTAGCAGGCATTGGGAACAGAAGGATTTCGAAAGATTTACTAAGTAAGTTGACTTGTTTTTACTCAATAAAAATATATATGTATTTGTAAAAGAATCAAAATAGCGTCTTTTCATGTTGTTTTTTTTATTTTTATTTCATGATTTGATTTGAGTAGTTATTTATTCTTGAAAATATGCTTTTAATGTGGTTGGGGACGATAATAAAATGGAAATCATGAGAATGTAACTATAGGAATATGTGATAAAATTAAATTTGAAGTGCAAGTGAGTTAAGTACACTATAAACTTTAGAGGAGAGAAAAAAAAAAAAAGGAAAGAAAACAACCTTAACGAATACTTTTTGTGCGCCATGACATAACCCTTGTGCTTTGGTTGGAAGTTTCTTCAGAACCTTCCTATGTTCCCCATTTCTTCTCTCTGGTCAGGTCTTTTGGTGAATTTGATTTTTGTTGTACGTTTACCTTAAGAAGTGGTAAAAGTAAAACCCAAGTTTTCTAGCCTAAGTGTACATTTGATAAGACAACCCTTTAGGCTTTAGTGCAGTTGTTTTCATTAATGTCTCTGTTGCCTTTTTGGATTTCAGCTAGCAACTTTTTAAATTTGAATTTACTTAGTTTTCCTTTTACTTTACACCTCTTACTGTCCTACAGGCTTAAGTTACTATTTCCCTGTTTGTTTAGATGAATTTCTTTCATATGTTTGGAATGAACTTAAAATATCTACACACACACACAATATAGTGTCAGTTGTTACATGCTCCTGTAATGGATGGGTGCACGTGCCACACATCGCACACTCCAAAAGAATTTCATGCAATTTGTTCTAATCAAATGCTGTCTGTGTCATTCTATGGACAGATATCGGAGAGAAGCGATTAGTGGTGATTTCTAGAGACCCTTTCATAAAAAAAATCAGGTAAAAGATTATGGGTATCTCCTCTCTTGCTGTTTCAACATGAAGCAGTAAACATAACATCCGGTGTCTGTACTAAGCAGGGTGGAGGAAGATATCATTCTACTTCAACCTCTCTTTTGAAATCAGAGACAAGACTATCGAACTTGATGAAAATCGAAATGTTCAGCGTGCTGAATTTGTGGTTCGGGCATACATGCAGTATGTTATCTGGCTTTTGAGTATTAAACCATATTGTCAATTATATCTAATGTATTATTTTTTCTGACTATGATTTTGCTATTCTTTTCTTTTGTTGCTAGAGGTGGTAGGTTCTCAGATGGGTGGGGCTCATGTAAGCGGCATGAGAAGAGATTTTTAAAACCAAATCATGATATACCCAGTACAGCAGAGATCAGAGCAAAAAATAAATCATGCCAAGTATATCTTTTCTTCTTGCAGTTGGCTTGTGCCTAAATATGCTATTGATATTCAACAACTAGCTGTTCGTATGATTGTTGCATTTTCACTAGTTTACATAGTAAGTTTTGATGTTAGACTAGCATCATAATCATTGGCTGAAGCTTGGATCAGCTTAGAGTCTTATCATATTATTAATATGTAGCTTTAGTATTGTTTCTTTTCTTTCTGTAGATCCTATAGATGCCATAAATAATAAAATGGAACAAGTAATATAGCTCAGTAAGTTACATTGAGTTGATTGCCATTCGTCACATATTGTTTCTTCAAGGCAAAGATAAATGTCACATCTAGGTTGAACCTATGGCCCACCCATCACTCTTTGTTTAGAGGAGGGAGGTGATGCCCTTTGGTCTACAGACAATTGCCATTGTTTGCACAACATGTAGTCTAGAAGACAAAAGTAGAAATTTTGTTAAACAATATAAAATTTTAAGTATTTTTCATTAAGAAAATTTTCCTGAATGTTAAATATGTGCTTGCATAAAAATTTTAGTCTCTTGAAGCTAGCTGTTGTCAAGTCTCAATGTTACAAGTTGGTGATACCTCTATTGTATGAAGATAGTATCAGAGCTTTCATTATGAAGATTATGCAAGACACTGATCAAATGTTGGAATTTGGGAAAGATTTCTAGACACAAAGACAACATTTTAAGATAATTTTAGTCTAGAAGTGCTACAACAATGTGTCATGGATTTAGATGCTTACAAGCTTCACTGGCTGACCTGTAAATGACTCAAATATTTCATTATTTGTATCATTCATATTAGGATATGCTGTTTTGCCTCATTAACTAATACCTGAGCCTTTCTTCTCCTTAGCTAACCATTAGAAAATGGTGCATGACCCTAATTTGCATTGTTTCATTTCCAATGCTATGAAGTCATTATTTGTACAATTTGATGTTCTATACCCTGCTGCATGCTGGATTAGCTATGTGTAACATCAAGATTTTCTTGCATACAATTGAAATTCCCTTATTGTTCTTTTTTTTTTTCCCCATAGCACACTCAAGTTGGCACACTATGCATGAGACATTCCCAGTCCCACAATGATATTTTGCTTTCTTTTAGATATTGATGATTCACTTTCTCCGAAGAATTTGATGGATAATGGGGAAATGGATCTGTTTCACCATTTGAATTTTAAGTTATCCTGTTCTCATTTTTAAATTTTTGTGATTAGAGACATCTTTGTAAAACAAAGAGAAGTTTTGAAAGGGATTTTTATTATTATTAAATAGCCTACACATTTGCAGGACTTGCTTGGAATTGGAGAATATCGACCGGGTGCAAGCCAAGGCTAGAGATGAGAAACATCAAATAATCTGGTAATCGTTAGGGTTTGAAAAGGAGATGGAGGTGATACCTATTCACTAACTACAATGTACAAGATGCATCTTTTGGATGATATGATGCATTATGTTGATGTTATTTAGGGGGTCAGTATATATCTTCATTGTCAAAGCCTTGTTGACAATGTATTTTGTAACTTATACATTATTTTTATAATTTGACAATGAAATATGTTATATCATCTTTATGTTAATATTCAAATGTTTATTTTTGTGTGTGTATATATATTGCTTTTTGGATATGTAAACAAATTAGATTGTTTACAATGCACAGGTTATGTTAAAGCATTGTTGATAATGCACAGGTTATTTATGTATTTGATATATATATATATATATATACATATACTGGTTCCAATGTGTATGTGAAGATATCACTATTAAAGCAATTAAGGCCTCTTTATTTATGTATTTGATATATATATATATATATATATATATATATATATATATTTCAGTAATGCTTTCTGTCTCTCATCTTCATTTGGTTTTTGTCGATGTTTAGTATATGTCCATGAAGGACAGATTTTTTTTCCCTAATGAAAGAGCAAATTTGATACCACAAAGAAGGGTCAATACAGATCAAAGAATTTGAAACAACAAAAAGTTATAGAGTTATAGGAGGACTGGAAAGAATCTGAAACAACAAAGAATCTGTACACAATTTTTCATTTTCACAAACTTGGAAACTAGCAAACAGAAGGACTTGTTATAAGAAAAGAAAAAAGCTCAGACCTTTCTCTTGGGTTCGACGTGTGTGTCTGTGGAGATAGGAAGACAAAATAGTATTGGGTGAAAGGAAAGAGAAGAGGATACGTGGGAGAGAAAACCAACCTTCTGACCTGTGCAAGTTGTGGGCTCCACCAAAAAGTGAAAAAATTGAGGACAGAGATGTGGGGCTTGGTTTTGAGATATTGGAGCCAAACAATTTTTTTCAATTTTGGATTTTGAGTGAGATAGAGTTTTGAGAAATGAGTTATGTTTTTGAGTTTTGAGATACGTCCAATCCAAACACCCTCTAAACCTCACATCTAGTCGTATTAAATGGAGGTTTTTTTTTTTTTTGGTTGAGAATTCTAAGTATTAAATGGAGTTTAATTCATCTTATTAGATGGTGATATAATTATTATTATGATATTTAAAATATAGAAAGTTTGACTGCCAATGTAGAATAATTTTAATGCAAATAAGTTAACACATTAAATGTTCAACATTAACAATATTTTTGAACAAAAGGAAAATTATACATTTTTTTTTTAGATAAAGGAAAAATTATACCTAGTGTGACAAAAATTGTCATTTTTATTACCTTTAAGTGGTGGTGATTCTCCTTACCTTATAAATTTTATAAAGAAAGTGATCATTCAGATAATTTAAGACGGTTTTCTCCTGCTGCTTGTTCAGTCACGTGAAAAGGGATTACAACAGGGCTGCTCATGAGCTAGCCCAATTTGCTAAATGTAACCAAGCCACTAATCTATGGAAGGGTGTTATTCTGCCCTTCTTAGCTCACTTACTTCATTTTGGCCTAGGATGATCTGTTAGCTTCAGCTCTCTGTTGTACTCCTTTTCTTGTGTTATTGAAATACAAGCTTTCTTCTCAATAAAAAAAGAAGAAGCCAATATGGCTCGTCACTTGTTAGCCTGTTGGGCACAATTGTACATGAAGGGGCCTTATCTGAGTCATCCTAAATGGTTTGGGTTCCAAGGCTTCTTTCTCAATAAATGAAATTATTAGCTGTAAAAAAGTGTCATGCTTTCCTTATTGATTTGACATATACCTCCTGGATTAAAATGTTGATTATTTGGATTGTGTATGTGTGGTACGTAATGAGATAACTGAGTTGTTTAATGGCTATGTATCATTTTATTAATGTCATCGATGACAATTTCTCCTCCCCTCGACTCTCATCTTCCAACATATGAATAAAAGCTTGAAGATATATTGATAAAAGGAAAACAACAAAAGAAACTAGAGATTGATCATACACAACTTCTCCTGAATTTTTAAACCGATGGAAAATTGGTTTTTAGTAAAATAGCATTAGGATCGTAATTATGATCCTGGTATTCCTCAAAAGATCCAATAACTATTTACAATGCATCATACTAAAAATCTAAGAGTTTGGAAGGCCACAAAAAAAGGGACAACAATTTGTTCATGGCAACTAGACTTGATTGGAGAAAGGAAACGCAAGTGAGAGAGAAAGTGACAGAGGGTCTTCATCACCATCTTTATTGTTTTCGTTTGTCTGTGGCTCAGAATGCTTCTCCTAGTTAATTTTATTGTCCATTTTACCAAGAAAGGAAGGCATGACTCCCTGTTTCTTTAATTTGTTTTCGGGTACTTGCCCCTCTATTGAAGATTTAGACATATCATATTCCCCACACCTTCTGAAATTCTCCCCGGAAAAGGTAGTTGGACTGGCACCATTTCTACCTTACATAGGCCCAAGGGGAGAGAGGTAAGTATTAGACTTTTCTAAAACATATCTCTTGTTTAGGGTTTAGTTGCGTAGTATTTCAGTCTAATTCGGTCTACTTTAGTTCATTTTGTCCAGTTTGGTTGGTGACGACTCTAGAAATTTTGTTTAAAGGGGTCATTAAGAAACTTAAATTAGAAAAATTTTAATAGCTATAACCATTTTATTTTGTTATCACAAAAAAAAAAGAAGTTTTACAATTTCCTTCTACAAATTTTCAAATTTTGGTAAAACTCAATTTTTATAGTCTGTCTTAAGGAAAATAAAAAATGTAATTAGAGGTCAAGTTTCATGTGAATTACTTACCGCTTGGAGGGCGGCGGAGAGGTTTTACGCTGAGGGCTTCGGTTTCCTCTTCGATAACACATCGTTGTGTTGTCCTTGTGTTTGCATCTTTCTTCCCTTAATCTTTGCCTTTTATTTTCTGCTGTGGATGTGATTTTAATTGGCTTAGATTGTTTACCAATTCTGTTTGTAGCTTGTGTTCATTTTCCGCACACTTGTTGTTTGTCATAAAACTTGAATTGGTTATTTTGTAATTGGAGGTCTAAACGTTCAAGGGTGTTTTATACACTATTTGAACTTTCAATTAATTATTATTATTTTTTTAAATTATGTTTTTACAGATGGCAGGGTTTGCTCTCTTCAAAAAATATAAAACTCGGTTCATCAAAGTACTAAGCTACATCTGGAACAACTTTCTACAAGAATTGAAAGCATGTGAAGATCCAGCTCGTGAAGATCTAAAGTTAAGTGCAACAATCAGGGACATTCAAAACTACATGGAGGATAAGTTGTCCCTTAAGGAGCCAGAGGAAAGGGCCCTGACGGGTGGTGCGTTGCTATCAGATGTTTTTCTAGTATAACTAGATTACCAAGAATTTGTTACTTGCTTTTAGATAAGATAGAATTTCAATATATGACGTCTATTTTATGATGATTGTTTTTCTCACAGACTAAGACACTCATTGGTTTTTGGCATAGGCAGGGTTTGAATCCCAAATATCTTATTCGATAATAAGAGACTTTACCATTTTAAGAATTTGTTACTTAGTACTTCATCTGTCATATATTTTTTTTGTAGGATTAACCGAGTTTTGAATTATAGAACTTTTAAAAAAATGGTAAAGCTCTTTGGGATTGATGGATGTTTAAATTTTAAAATCATATGTAAGCAAGAAGTAATGGGTGGAGATCTGGGATGTTCCATATGGCAACTACCAAATGTCCTTGAATTTAAATAATTCATTCCACGAGCAACGAAGACTATGAATAAATTAGCAGATTGTTTGAAATCTTCCAAATTTCTCTAAGAGTTTGAAATCTTCCAAATTTCTCTTAATTTTCTGAATTATCCTTTCTATCTATGACCAATCCAATAAATTACCAAAGTCAAAAGTTTAAATTCCTTGGCCTATTTTTTGTTATTGCTGTTTTGTTTCTGATGTTGCTGCTAATGCATGGATATTTAATTATATTTTCTTACTGCAATCGGTATTTGCCTGCAACAAAGCTTATTAGGCTTCTTTACAAACATGAAAAACCATCTTTTATCTAGGTACCTGAGCCTCATAATTTTCCAAATCTCTTATAGAACAATTGAGAAAGTATTATTTTTGTCCCCTAACAAACGCCTATTATGTACATTTCCTAGAAAGTGAATTAAGATAAGTTTCAGGTTTCTAATCTTTGCACAAAATATGTTCTAGCTAGAATCATGATTACTTGATATTCAGTAAAAAAGCAAAATTAAGCAAAATATTGGATACCTTCTCAGATGTGGTCCGATGAATTGCTTCATCAATTAGTTTCCTTCAAATGAAAAAAAAAAAACAAATGTTTCAATTGGGTATTTCAGTATTTGTATACACTTATATATGTGCTTCAACAAATAGATTGAACTTTCTGTACATACCTTCCTTTCAGTGCAGAAGCCAAACAATTGGCTTTCTTTTCAGAAAGATGCACTTCACAGTAGTGGAAACACTTCCAGGTAGAAAATTCTTCTTAAGTGAAGAAGGCACCATTGGTCTTGTTGAACTTTTGGCTTTCGTTACAAATGAGATCACTAAAGAAAATATATAAAATTAATTAGCCACTATCATTATGGAATAGTAGTCTATAATTTTATGCATCCAAAAAAGTGGAATATATAGAGTTCTCTTAAAGGTATGTGTAAAGATTCATTGTGTGTGTGTAAATTTTTTATTTTTATATAAAAGTTGTGAAAATGTACTTGAAAATTATTTAATTTCTCTATATCTTTTTTTTTAATCATGATTGCTCATTTTATAAATTTGTTCCATTTTTTATTTATTAAATTATTAAATTAATTATGACATTATCATAGTCTGACCTCGTTTGGACCTTGATCCAACTTTGAAAATTTTGAACCTCTCCCCTTTACAGTTCTTTGAATGGTCCAATTTTTAATACAATGACCAACTCTGCCAACAAAACTCTAAAATACCTCATTCCCCCTCAAACCATTACAAAAGGTATGCATTTAAGATAACTATCACTATAATTTTTCATTCCAAGTTTCTTAAAATTATTGTGTTAACTTAATCTTCAGAATGCCTCCAACCAATCCCATTACTGCAAACATAAATTATATACGCATGTGTTCTTTGCAACGGGTTGAGATACAATTTATAGTTGCAAGCACTTGGACGGCACCATTAAGTTTGATGTTTTCTAGTAGACTAATTAGTTGTTCGTCAGCCATAGTTCCTCTGATTTGGCCCCTAAAATTTTTGTAGGTAACTTGAGTCTAGTAGTTTGCATTGTCTTATCTTGAGATTTATAAGAGGCTCATAAGCCCATGTCATGGTAATGAAAGGATATTATGAATGCATCTTGTATTGTGGGATTGATGTGTAAAGCATGCTATTACAATTTAACGCACTGGTTATTTGACTTTTTCCTTCCTATTTGGGCTTGCATGTTAAGACACTTTAGTACATTTGAAATATAGTTTTTACATTGTTTCCACATGCCAACAAACATGTGCACCTACACACGGATGTGTACAACCCACCCATTCTAGGAATGTTACTCAAATTCGTATGCATGCGATTTACCACGTCTTCTGTTTCCCATTGATTGCCTCACTCTTTATCATAACTTGTTTAGATTTAAGTTTGATTGGATTGATTGTTTTTTCATTTTGAGTAGTTTAACACCATGAAAGAAGTCCATGATGATAGATCTTGGTGCAAATAAGCATGTTGTCAAGGACTGTCTATCCTTATGGTTTTGAGACATAGGTCTTCTCTATCTATTTCGTTACTATAGGGCTGGTGCAATGGAAACCTCTCTTTGATTACTACTTCATTGTTTGATAAGCAACAATAATAAAAATGCCAGAAAAGTAGGTAAAAAATAGTGGATTAATATAACGGTAGAGCAAAAAACATATATGTTTTGCATACAATTCTTTCTAAAGTTTCAATAATTTCAGCAAGATTTTTTATTTGCAATATAGAATTGTTGAGCATGTGTAGTTAATTTATTTAACATTTATGCTTTTCCACCAATATATTTTGCACTTTTGCTTCATCATTTTCTTTGTATTTAATCACGTAGTTTCTTAATTGTTTATTTTTATATGTTTTGTGCTTCTAACAAATGAAAGAGTAATGATGCTAATATAGTAACTTTTACATTCTTTATAGGCTATTCCCCAGAAAAGTTCACTAAATTGCACTCTTTTGATTTGTGTTTGTGCTAAGCTAAGCTACAATACCAACTATGCCATGTGAATGCCCCTGCTATTGCCTCCTATATTTGGAACATGAGATGCTCTTGGCGCAGGACAACCTGAATTTTGCAACAATAAATTTAAAAGACAGGAAAATAAACGACAGGAACCTAGGAGTCAGCACCAAGCGAGGAAAAAACTGTTAGGAGTTAGCACCTAGGGTTGGCTAGAATCAGCACCAGACCAAAGAATCCAATAGAAATTTTGATTCATCAAATCATCTCTATAAATCATCTCCAAAAGGAGTACAGTTGTTTGCTTATATAGGAAAAACTAAACCCTAGGTGTAAGAAACCCTACTTATTGAATGACAAAAATACCCTAAACTTTAAATAAAAATTCTAATTAACCTAATTAAATACTAGGGCCTATAATAAAGCACAATTAATGTTCAAACAAAAACGAAACTAAATTTGTCTCTTTCGCTTCCCAAATCAGCTCCTCCCTTTCGAAAGTATCTTTGACCATTTAAATCCTGCTTCCTGGGATAGACCAAGATGCAACTTCTCATTGCAGTATGTTGTTATGGATATCCTCTGTAGGACCAGGGTTTTCCGACAAGTGGACTTCTTTGAAGCTTCAGCTTCTTAGCTATTGCTACCTTCATGATCTACAATTTACATGATATTGTTGTTTGTTGGATAAACATTATTTCATGGGTTGAGAAGTTTTCTGTTTTCTTGGATTACTTTATGACTCAAAATTTTCATTCTGTAGACTGACTGCATTCCTAGAATCTCACCTAAGGATGGTACTTTGCTTGGATGGGTTCTTCTTTAAAATTTAAGGTTTTCCTTTGCATTTCCTATCATTTTGATGAATTATCTGATGTTTACACCTACAATTAGATAAATTAAGTTCTATTTTATGTTCTTGAAAGTTGCACTCAGTTGTCCTCTTTCTATCCTTTTCTTTTCTTACAGGGAAAATTTGGTACAAGCTGGGAATAATGTAAGTATTTGAACAAAATATAAAATACTCTATCTTTGTTAAAAAAATTACTTTGCCTATTATAGTGCACCTTGTGAATTGTAATACCATGTAGGCCTTATTTGGTTCCTTGAAAGAGAGGAAAAGACTCCTTAAAAATGGCTTTCCTTTTAGGCATCTACTTTTACTTCTTCTTAATCTTTCTTAGAATTAAATGCTTTAAAAAAAAAAAAAAATCTTTAAGTTGCCTCTATAGTTTTTGGTCAGAAGTTTTCTAATTAATTTTTCTTTGGAAATCTCATGTCCTTTTAGGGTATTGATGTTTTAAATGGCATAGCCTGGGACAGTGCTAAAAAGCGCATCTTTGGTAAGCTCCAATGTTTGATATGATTGCTCTAAAGTCAGCATTAATAATAGTCGCTCGTGTTTTGACTTAATATGGCACATGATCATGGAGGGGAATTATGATGAGTCAAAGGTGACAATGGCTGCTATAATTGCATGGGCAATATGGAGTAACAGGAATGAAGTGTGTAATGGGGGTAGGGTTGTCCACGAGTCAGGCCGGGTTGGTTTTGGGTCCAACCAGGACTCGACCCGCCGGAGTCGGGTGGAGGGGCAGAGGAACCCGGAACTGACAGCCAGAAAAATCGGTCGGGTCAGTTTCGGGTGAAGGCGAGCGTCGGTCAGTTGTCGGAGTTAAAAAAATCATCGAAATCTATTAAAAAAAAAATGTCGCCAGAATCTGAAAAATAGCGCCAGAATCTGGAAAATCATGCCAGAATCTGGAAAATCTTACGGGATCTGGAAAATCATGCCAGAATCTGGAAAATCTCTCTGGTATCTTCATTTTTTCACTCTAGAATTTGAAATTTTTCACTAAAAATTGCTAGAATTGGCTGGATCTGGCTAAATCCCACTAGATCTAGCCGGATCTGGTGAGATCTCGCCAAATGGTCGAGATCATGCCGGATCTAGCTTGATTTTGCAGGATTTGGCCGGATTTATATACAACTCCGGTCGGGTTCGGGTTGCTTGGGTTTTGGAGATGCAAACCCGCCACTCGACCCGCCAGTGTCGGTTCTTGAGAACGGAAACCCGCCGCCAACTGACTGGACCTTTGGTTTTAGCCGGAATCGGGTCGGCGTCGGGCGGTTTGGCCAAGTTGTCGGGCTCCGGTCGGGTCTGGATAGCCCTAAATGGGGGTAAGAAGAAGTTTGGTAGAGAAATTGTGTAGTGGACTACTCGCTACCTCAAGGAGTATTATGCAGCAAATGAGCAACTAGCCATAGTCCCAGCGGCTCAAACAACAAATTGGATACCTCCACCAACGAATAGATATAAAATTAATGTTGATGGGGTGGTTTTCAAGTCCCAGAAAATAGCAAGAGTGGGTGTCGTCGTTTGGGATTGCTTTGGTCAGGTAATAGCAGCATTAAGTAAGAAGATAAATGCACCTTTAGGGCCTTTGGAAACTGAGGCAAAGGCTGTTGAAGTAGGAGTTCAGTTTGCAAGAGACATTGGTATTCAAGACTGTATCATTGAAGGGAATTCCTTGACAATATATACTGCTCTTTATGGTAACACCTCACCTCCATCTGCAGTGGCAGTAGTGGTATCGAGTATTAAAGTGTTGTGTGGAGCTATTTGCGGGGTGGAATTTTCTCATACTCGGAGACAATGTAATAGACCAGCGCACCTATTAGCAAAGCAAGCTAGTGGTATTAGTGATTTTATTGCTTGGTTGGAAGAGAACCCTTGCTTTATTGAGCAAGCTCTTTGCCATGATGTATCGTTGTTGAATTGATTTGATTAATGAAGTATTTTGACTTTCCTATCAAAAAAAAAAAAAAAGTCTAGCTCGATACACTTCGCATATCTTGGATTTTGTTGTGTGGATGAAGGATGTTCCATCACAAGTTTTTCCTATTTTTTAGGCTGATTTGGTTGACTTTCAATAAAATAAACTAAGCAATGTTGTTTCTCCAAAAAAAAAAAAAAAAAAAAAAATCATTAAAATGCTCAAATATAAAAAGTCTAAGAATATAGATTTTATTACCATGAAAGAGCTCATTTATGTAATAATATTTTGATTCAAATTCTCTTAAAATTTTGCCATGTGATAACTTAACTAAAAAATATACTTTCATCCCATGAGAAAAAAGATACATGGCAAAATCTTATTATAGGAACTTAAGGAACAGCACCTAAGTACTGTACATAAGTCTTGCCCTTTGTGTATGGACAAAACTTATATACAGTACCATAGGTACTGTTCCTTAGGTTCTCCTTTTAAGATTTTTCCATGTGGTGATTTGATTAAAAAATATATTTTCATCCTATGAGAAAAAAGACACATTATAGAATTTTAAAATGGGAACCTAAGGAACAACACTTAAGTACTGTACCTAAATCTTGTCCTTTGTATATTTAGGTTGGTCCCCCCCTGAAGAAATTCCTAGTTCTGCCATTGAAAGATTGACTCTGGTTAAAATAAATTTTGATTTTTTTTTTATTTAAAATTGAATACAATGACAACTTTTCTCAATAAATAATTATAATGCCAAAAAGAGTAAATATAGTTTAGTCAAAATTTAAGCATTTTGTCATAAAAATTAATATGGGTTACATGTAGTATATCTTTGAAAAATTATAAATACCATCCTACTTTATGAGACATTTATTCTAAATTTAATGAAATTTGGTAATATAGCAAGTACCAACAATACTAAAATACCAAAGAAGGTCACTCCACAAGTATAAGCATTTGTGGGGTGTTGGGGGTAAGGGCCGAAGTTCAAGTCTCTAGGAGAAAGATTCACACACGTATATTAATATACATTTAAATTAAGTTAGAGTAGAATTTCTATTTTGTATATATATTAAAAAATTAGATTAGAGTAGAATTTTTATTTTGTATATATATAAAAAAAAAAAAAAAACACCAAAGAAGATGTTTATATTGAAAGTAAGAAATATTGAAAAGAAAGGAGAATGTTCTCTTTATTTAAATTCCACAGTTCCAACTCATTAATAATTTGTATTTATGTCAAAAAAATCAATTAACATACATATGGTACGGTACATTCTTTGAGATGAAAAGAGAATATTCTCTTTATTTAATTTCCACGTCATTGATAATTTGCATTTATGTCAAAATAGCAATTAATCATCATATATTTTAACCTTTGATCTCATTAAGTTTTTGCATTTATGTCAAATATTAAGTAATTATCATGTATTAATGACATAAATACATTTATTTTAATTTAATAATTATCATGATAAAACTCTTTATGCATATTTATAGAATAGGAAAACGAGACATGTGAATAAAAAGGACAAGTTGAGGAAAGCAATATTAATGAGAGAACTTCACATATATATATATATATATATATATGTATATATTTTTTTTTTGTGCGCGGGAATTGAACCCGAGATTTCTTATTCAGAAATTTTACCAGTTGAGCTAACTAGAATTCCTACATACATATAAACTTAGATTAAATTATAATATAATTTTCATTTTGTTTAAAAAAAAAAAATGAGTGCTGGCATATGAGCTACTATGAGTTTATATTTCTTACTAGTTTTAAGTCTATTTGGGCTACAATGCTATCGGAGAAGGAACAACCTCGATTAAGCAAATTCAGGTACTATGAGTTTATATTTCTTGCTCATGTTTAGCTGATTTTGTTGTGTTTGATAATCCTCCTTCTGTTAATCTATGTAGTATTTTGGACTCAGATGCATCTGGTTTGTACTCCTTAAGGCTTTCAGCCTGCACTTTGCTTGTTTTGGCTTGTTAGTTTCAATATATTTTCCCTTTTAACCAAAAAAAAAAGAAATTTATATTTCTTACTAGTTTATATTTTACTTTTAAAAAAATATTAGCTTGCTTTTTATCATGTCACGTATTTTGAAATTGTTGTTAAGTAGAATGTTATTTTTCTTGATCAGCGAAAATAGTTAGAAATATGTTGGAGTAAATATAAAAATAATAAAACATGTACATGTGTTATTTGGTTGAAGGTTTTTAGAAATATATATATATATATTAGACTCATCATACGTGCTTTGCATGTACAATGAAGCTTTTTTTTTTCTTCTAAAAAAAAAAAAAAAAAAAAAAAAAACCTTGCAGGTCACCCTGCCATATCCTAAATTTTGAACTACTAATTTGACTGAAAGGTTTTCTTATTGACACTATTTCTTAACCAAAAATAATAATAATAATAAAAAACATTGTAGAGATCTCATCTTCAGTAATCTGCGGCATGATATGGCATTTAACTATATCACAACTTTTGTTTTAATAAGGTAACAATGACATTTTCCTAGCAAGGAGATACCCATGGTTGTTCACTCACTCACAATTGCATTACGAACCTAATTTTTTTAAGGGGAGAGAAAAAAATTGCTATTAATTACGTAAATAGTTGGAAAGTAATAAATAGTCAACTATGTTTTTTTAGCCATTAGATTTCTTAGAGATTTATGATGTAAAAATTGTGTAACTTCTACAGAGTTACACTAGGTGTAACTTAAACTCTAACATTCAAGCCAATTTTCATGTCAATTGGATGTTATTTACCATTCAATCCATAAACTTATTTTTTATGCATTATTTTAAACTATAAAAACTTGAATTTAAACAATTGATTGATGACATAACTATTAGTCTTTGATTGCCTTGAAATTTTGCAAGCATAGAGAATATACATAGATAATGTAATCTAACAGTGGATTTATCAAAATTCATACCTAATTAAAAAATATTGAATGGTGTAATATTACTTAAAGTTAGTTACATCATGGGTAACTTGAAACCCCCCCCCCCCCCCCACATACACACTTAAATAAAAAAAAAAAAAAGGTAAATAGAAGTATGTATAGTTAGAGGATTCTGGCCTTTTGCCCTTTTTGGGAAACATATTTGGCATAATGCCCCTACTTCGAAACTATATAGGGGCGTGCCCCTGTTTAGATACTCGATCACCGAAAAGGCGAGTTACTTAAGTAACTCGACTATGATGAAATCGAGTTGTGGGCAGACGCTTGCCACGCTGGTGTTCCAGCTTGGCTTTTGGGCAATAAAATATTCCCGCGTTACTGTTTGTAACTCGGGAACGTAGAGAACGAGTTATATGCGGAATAAGAACCAGTTTTTAAATGTAGCGTCTCTAAAACTGTTTGTCTTCCTTCCTTTACAGTCTACAGTCTCTCTCCCTTCCTCAGTCCGATCAGTAGCCACCGTCAGTAGCCATCGTCAGGTTCTCCTATTTCTACCCGCACCCAAACCAAACCGTTCAGTAGACCCTTTCCGAAGTTGAATCGAAACCCATACCCATACCCACACCTTTTCAATCTCACCACAGCCGAAGCTCAACCCAATCTGTCTTCGGAGTTAAAGGATTAGAAACGTATTAAGGTAATTTGTAAATGCTGAGTTCAAATTTTAATTTTTTCCCTTTGCATGTAATCTGATTTGAGTGTGGCTTCTTAAGTTTTTCGCTGTTAGATTTTTCTCTATCTGTATTCATAATTATTGTTGCTGTTTTAGCTTTGTTGGGTTTGGTTTTGAAGTGTTTTTTGACACACATCTAGGGTAGAAATTCATGTAAAATACAGTTAGCATGACAACGGTATTCATTGTTAGGGGAAATTGCTTTGTAATTCATATAGTTTGAAAGTGTATCAAATCAATCTCTATTTTTTCCAGAAATTATGTCACAAGTTATGTCATGATTTTGAATTAGGGAAAATTTCTTTTTAATTCAATGCTGAATGATGTTGAATTGAGAAGCTATTGGTTTTACAAGCTTCAAAGTTACTGGCTTTTACAAGCTTCCACTCTGTTTAGTTATTATTATAATAGATATAATGTGTGTATAATGGATATGCACGCATATATCTACACACAGACCATGGACATCCTAAAACCTTTGCTGCCATTTACTCTGCTTAGGGCTCTAACTGTGCCATATTGTTTTTATTCAACATCTAAGTTTTGGTTTGTATTTTTTTTCTTTTCATGTCATTATCCTTGTAATATCATATGGGAACATATAAACTTACTTACCACATCAGTTGAAAGTCACTTACATTTTGTGTACAGATGCATAATTGATTGTCTTAAGAGACTAGAATTGTCTTAGAAGTTCTTAAAGTACTTTTTTGTTTTTGTTTTTTTGGTTATTAGTATTCCTAGCCTTTCTAAGAAAGGATTTAGAAGTAGCCTATATAATGAACATACCAACTTTTTTCAATCGCAATTGCTATCTCGTACCTAAATGTGATTGCCCAATATTTTATCTTTGTTTATTTGATGTTCTTTTTATTGTTTAAATACCAAACAACCATCAACACAATCAATATGTTATCAAGAATCTAGTTTACTGTTGAAATTCCTAAAAAGGCTACATCAAATTTGGTATTAAAGCCCGTTGAAGCTCCTGTCTTGTGTCAGATTAGCAGCTTCTGTGGGTTATGTTTGTTGACTAAGTACATCGAATTATTATTATTATCATCTATTACATTTGGGGTTGAAAAGGGAACTTAGTGGCCTTAGTGGCCTTTTAGGGTCACCCAATCCTTTCATAATAGGGTGGGTTAGGTTAGGGAGCATTGAGATTTGTGGTGGCTTTTGGGAATGGAAATAGTACATCCTCTAGGGTGCTTCTGACGGACCTAGGGCTTTGTTTATTTATTTATTTTTTTGGTGGTTTGGCCTACTATACTTATTTCCCAAGGGTATTGGTGGAGGTATTGATTTCTGTGTGTTGGAATTAATTTTTGACTCTATAAAGTGTAGGCTTTTGAATGGGGTTTGATATGTAATTTAATTAATGGAAAAGAATGGAATATGAATTGCCACTAGGCTTTTGATACAGATGGAAAATTGCAATAAAGAAACAAAGATGAAAAATGATAAAAAATAAAAAATGTACGAGTCAGTGATGGGAATGTAATTGGCTTAGTCTATTGGGATGTTTCAGATGATGAAGAGTTCTATTGGGACCTTCCTTAGTCTAAACTTGAATGTACTGTTATTTGATTGCAGTTTTCTTTAAAGACCTTTTAATTTGGGAATTTTAGATGATGAAGAGTTATCTTGGGACCTTCGTTGGTCGATCTAAAGTTGAATTGACTTGACACTTATTTGATTGTTTGTTTTTGTTTTTCACTGTTGGATTGCTTTTAATTAAGTTCTCCCAGAATGAAGACAATTTGGTAAATTGTAGGTCTTCTGGAATGGGCTGGCCTTGGCTGCACCAAAGGCCTTGTCGCCTCACACCTTAGGGCGTCGGGCCATATAAGGCCTTGGCACCTTAAGGTTGCCTTTCACCTTTAACTACCTTGACCCTATTTCTAGTTGACTTAGGAAAGCCAACTATTGATTTTAAAAAATCTGCTTGATTTGAAGAAAAGAAATGAATTACTAATAGCCTAATTTATGACCAAGACTTGACCAATAAAAATATAATTGACTTCTAAGAGAAAAAATAATCGACTTCATAAAAACAAATGAAGGAAAAAAACCCAAAAGAGAAGAAAGCAAAGGTCTTGGACTGTTATGGTCACCAATTCAGTGTTCATTTGACACAACTATGCACACACCATCATTTGATGGTATAGGTCTCACAGTTGTTTAATCCATTTAATAAAGCTCAATATTAATTTGATTATTATTAGTTTCCTCCAAAGCTGTGCTTGTGAGTGAGATGTCCATTGCAGTAGAGTCTTTAATGGAACCTTTACCAATTTCCATGTTTGTCTCCCCCTTTTTTTTTGTTGAAAACACACCTTAGTAGCCACTAAGTTACAATGAACCCTTTTCAGTTCTTGCTTTATTAAATAAAATTTCTTTTAGAGTGTGATGTCAAGTACGGGAACAAGCAAAAGCAAAAGGAAAGAACTTTACACTTTGATTAAAGAAGGGAAATTCTAGTACTGATGGGTGGCAGGGCTTGTTTAGGGGTAATTGGTAATTGGGTACCTTTTAATTTTAGAGCTATGTTTTAGTGTTTTAGAATGGTGTTTTTTGTGGTGCTTAATTGATTGTTTGGTTTGCATTATGCTGTGTTCATTTGTTGGTTTACTTTGTTTGATTTAGACATTGAATCTCACCTTGGTTGGTTGGTTAGGTTGCTTATACAATTTGCAACTATGTGTCTTTTATGTTTATGCCTTGCAGCCATGAACGTTAGGTTGTTTATATTTTAGTGTTTTACTTGAACTCTTCCTTGATATGATTAAATCGATTGAAAATCAGTGTATATAGATGCATGATGTATAATTCAGTTTAGCAATTATAAGTTTTCAATTTTCTGTCAAATCTCTCTTTCACTCTGTCTCTCTGTATTTGTTTCTGTGAGTTTGTTGTAGAACATTCAATTACTTGCCTGTGTTTACTTGCAAAAGCCAAGCTTTTCTTTACTATTAAACATAGAGCTACGTGTCTAACATGATTGCATGCGTGTCAAATATGCAGCAAGTGGGAAATGTGGATCCTGGACCGACGGTTGGTACACAGTTGACGCGGCAGCCGGTTCATCGATCCACACTGCTTTGGGAGATGCTGGCTGGTCAGGTGTGTAGTTGTACTGAACTTTGGACATGTCGAAATCATTTAATTTTATTTCTGTAGGGTTCTTTGATTCTTTGCAAATAGACGTTGGACATGGTAGAATGTTTTGGTTTACGCAGAATTGTATTTAATCCAAAGAGAAAATGGCATGAAGCATAAATAATCAAGAACATTGTATGGAGCAGAAATGTTCAAAGTTAGTAGATGTCATTTAGAAGCTATAGTAATCAATAAAAAATTGAATCCGCTACTATTCTTTTTTCCAAACATGCGCACACAATTACGCGTGGCTACACATAAGACAACTAACGACCTTGATTCCTAATTCCCTACTCCATTTGACATAGTGAGGCACTTTGTTCATTCATTTCAAAACATGATGCCCATCACCTTAGTGCTAATTTTAAACAATGTCATTGATGTTGAATTTGATCCTATCTACTATTGAGGTAGAGCGAATAAGCAATTAACATTGTAACTAACGTTTTGCAAAATGTTCGGAACTAACTAGTTAGCCTACTGTTTCTTGCATATTATTATTATGTAGCATTCTTATAGTTATTTCGTGTGCACTATCCTAAGACAATGCTCTTTCGTGTGCAGGTAGTGCCAGGCGTGCTAAAGTGCAGACGCCGAAGTTGCAAGTTACCTGAGCATGGGCTTGACCCACGGATTGCTCGGTACATAACTGAGGCAGGTTTTGAAGGGTTATTCAAGGTTCCAAACTTGGAAGTGGATCATGCGTTGATCACAGCACTAGTTGAGCGTTGGCGTCCAGAGACGCACACATTCCACCTAATGAATGGAGAGATGAGCATCACCTTACAAGATATTGAGGTGATGCTAGGGTTCGTGTTGATGGGTTGCCAATTACTGGGGCTGTGAAGATGGATTGGCCTACGTTGTGTCTTCAGTTATTGGGTCATCGTCCACCAGACCCGATACCGCATCCCCATGAGAACACCTCTATCCTTGCTGGGGCGAGGCTCAGATTCACGTGGCTGGATGCACTATTTAGTGGTCCCCTAACTGCGAATGCTACTGATGATGTAGTGCAGCAACATGCGCGCTATCACATACTCGATCGGTTGGGGACGATTTTGTTTATGGATAAGTCAGCAGACCGGGTGTCGGTGCTGCCTCTACAGTTCCTAAACCCAATTAGCAACGCGAAGAGGTACAATTGGGGTAGTGGGGCATTAGCCTGGTTGTACAGGCACTTATGCAAGGCATCGGAGTCGAAGGCGATGCAAATTGGAGGAGCAGTGATGTTGGTGCAGCTGTGGGCGTATTCGAGGTTCCCACTGATATGCCCTGTTATGAGGTTGCCACTACCGCCAGTGGAGGCAGGTCCCCTTGCCAATTGGTATGTTATTTGATTAGTTTGATACAATTGTCATGCCATTTGTCATTCACCGTGCATGTGTCTATAGTTTATCCCACTTGTAATACATTCACTAAGGACACTGCTGTCGAGAAGTAAACCCTGTTTCAAACCAAAAGTCCAATTGACATTAATTTAATGGATTACTTAACAAGATATAGCATGCCAATATACACTGTTATGAGTGCAGAAGAAAATTACAAATACAATATACTTTTTTTAATAGATAATGCTAATACATAACACTTAGTTGCATCTATTAGTGCAATGGGAATCACAGTCACACACGTCATTTAGTACTTAATATGTACTCAGCGACAATTTCTAAAAATAGGTTGTACAAACTATTGGTAAATAGTATATAATCTGATCGTATTTAAGTATAATATTAATATTGAAGATGTTTGTTTTTGAAGACTTCTAAACAAGCATGTTTGAAAATACATTCACATGGAGTTAGTCACCATTTCTATCTAGTTTCCAATATGCTGTCTTCTGTCCAAAGCTGAACCCATTGAGAATACAGTAAATCAAACAGGGCAGGGAGACAATAATTCCCAATCCTGCAATTGCCTAACATAGATAGGGTACTAATGCACTACTTTACCCCTAACATCCAAATAATCACTAACCCTAGCATGTTTGTTAGCTGCAATTTGGAAAGGATCATAAACTAATGTTAACTAACCAATTAAAAGACTTGTTCCCACACCATGCATCAAGCCATATACCCTCACCCTCATGCCATCCCTAATTTTAAATCTAATAAATTTATAGGACTCGCAAAACCTGCTCTTATTCATTTCCACAGTCCCACTCCGTGTGGAAATTCTACTCTGTCTGTAGTCCACTGGGAATCTTGCTCATATTTAATTCTCAGAAGGCATCTCCACAATTGGTCATTTCCCTGAGTAAAGCACCATATTCACTTATCCAACAATGCAAAGTTGAAGGAGCTTAAATTTTTAAAGCAGACCAGAGCGGCCAGTCTGACGAGTTGAACAGTGAACTGGGACCTAGACTGGTATGGTCCACATTAAAAAACCAAGAAAAAATTGGAAGGGCTCAAAACCAGTCAAACCGCTTCCTGGTTTTGAGCAGTTTGATCAGTTTTGGCCCCTTTGTTAATTACTAAATTTTTTTCTTCTCTTACAAAAGAAAACCTTGTATATTATTTTTTTGATAAGTAACAATCTAATATATATATATATATATATATATATATATAAATAACCCTTATATGTTAGGTTTACACATAAGCTAGTCCAACATTAAAAACTAAAGAATGTCAAGCCCTTGCAAAAACTAAACAATGTATTCATGTTTGAAATTCTTGATGGAGAGGTATTTATTGAGGAGGAAGTATAGTATCCCCTTTCATTTCAATATGGGACTTTCAATAAGTCTTTCTTACAAAACAATAAGTCCCTCATTGATTTTGACTTGTTTTTATTTTTATTTTTTTAAATTGGTAAGTTATAGGTGCACCCAATGGGAATCCAAGATTGAAAAAAAAAAAAGATATTAAGAATGCTTGTACTAATAAAGGAGCCACTCTTTTTCTGTCTTTCATTCTAGAGAAGAAAAGTTCCAAATTTAGCATGATATATTTTATTTTTTATTTTTTTGATATATAACGTTAGAACTTTTTATTAAAGAATAGCCAACCCAAGTACACTGAAAATGTACTACAGTGGCATGAAAATTTGCATGATAATTATTTGGATTCTATTATTTGCATGATAACTAATGAGCATTGTTTGAAATTATATGTTTACTAGATGGAAGGGGCCGAAGAGCACAACAGAGCATGCGACACATGTGCTAGTTGCGTATCGTGCGTTACTGTCGAGTATACGAGCACACCAGGTATTCTACCGCTTCATGTCACAAGGATATAATTCTCTATTTTATTTTGGTTTTGACTTTCTAGGGTTGTCAACTACTGCATGTGTATAGTTAATAATGTAACTTTGGTCGATTAGACCATAGATATACAAGGCATTAGTTACGAGTTCCGGAAGAAGGTGGGCAATCACTATAAAGTACCTTCATTAGTAATTTTGTTAAATTATTTGATTCTACATATATTTAGCTGTGTACGCTTAAATTTTCTTCCTCGGTTTTAGCTAGTGCAACCAGTAGTATCCGGGTGCATCTTACCATGTCAAATCCAATAAGAGGGGGAAATAGAATAAGAGGGGGAAATAGGTCAAGAATGTCTTACGATTTTTAGTGAAGTGGTTCTTCAATGGTCTTATACATGTGTGCTCACATTGAGGATTGACACAAATAAGTACGTATTTCACTTGTTAGGAAAAAGTATCGGCACACCCAAATATGCTTTAACATATGATCATTTGCTACTAATTAAACAGCTGCATCCTGAATTAGCTTGACTTTGTGAAACAATTAAAATTTTGAATGCTACTGCAACTCTAGGCTTATGTCGACACTGCCTCAACAAGTCAAACATGGTGGTCAAGTTGGGAACCTTGACTTGATAGAAAGGCAAATGAATCAGAACAAAAAGCGAGTAAAATTCATCAAGAAAAAGACAGGATAGCTGTAAAGAAAAGTAAACAACTTCTTAACTTTTGCTCATCAGAAACCAAACACCCACTACCCATGTCTTGTGAACCAACACAAAAGAAACATTTTTGGATAGGATGACTCTGCTAAAAGCATCAATCAGAGAGCAGTGAGCAGTGCTCCTTTTCTAGTTGTCGCGAGAATAGCATTAGCTTGATTCGTCAGCAACCTCCAAACATATTACTCAAATACAGTTAATCAGTCAAGAAGTGGCTTCAATAATACACAATTTGATTCTTTGATGAGGTCATGACATAATCTAGTGGGGCAATGGATCATAAAGTCTCAACATTAGGTCCTTCTGAAAAGTACATTTGGGTGCAGCTAAGAAAGCATGGGAAGGAAAAAAAAAAGTGATTCTGATCTAACTATTTATTAGTATATATATTTATATATAGTCATATCCTTAATTTGGTAACCAGAATCTTCTTAATTGCCAATCTTAATTAAGGTTCTAAAGACAACTTAATTTCTCACCTCCTAACCACTGGTGTTTTCTTGCTTCCACCAGCAATTGTTGCTAATATAACTTAAAAAAGAAGTTAAGACCACCCTTTTCATTTGTTCAATGCTTGTGGTTTCAACAAGATCAATCTGTTCTAGTCCTTTTTAATCCTTTTTCCTTTTACAAAAACAACAATCAAGCATTAGTTTCAAAATTTTTGGGTCGGTTCTAGATATACTCAACAAATTAGTCAGGTCGACCATATGAACTCTTTTTTGCTGGTCATTTTATTGAATCGAAATCATACCATTTGTTACCTCACTTCCTTAATGGACATATCAAAGTTTACAACTTCTATTAATGTCATTTTTGTCTTCCTCTATCTTTTTTTACTTCCCAACTTGAAACAAGTCACTTGTTGTAATTAGTGCATTAATCATTTTCCTCTAAAATAATCAAAGTATCTCTAACGACTTCCTCTCATATTTAACTACAAGAAAATTTCTCTTGTTATTATGTGTGCAGATTTTGAATGATGTCCTTAGTAGCTAGCTTTAAACCACAGTTTTATATGATCAAAATCTTCAAAAAGGTGTAAGGAAAAATACAGTTTCTCAAAAAATGAGTGCAGTTTGTTCTATAGGAAACATAGATAACTGTGTATCTGCTCTCCACTAAAAAAGTTGGATGTCATTGATAGAAATTTACAACCTTGACTGGTAACATAACATAATCACTGTGGTGAGTTCATATGGACTCACAACATCAGCATCTTCCAATTCATGATAAACTGTACTCCGACATATGACCAATTTCATCATGGATACCTTGTCTTTTATCTTTTATTTGGTTACAATCATAGAAATGCAAGAACCATCAATTCTTTCAGAAAGTTGAAGTTCATGATAAAGATGTAGGACACACTAGCTGAGTTATCAAAGTAGTCATCATGACAAAACCTTAAAATTAGTCTTTTTTCACGTTGTCCACATATGATCGTCGAGTGATACTGTTTGTTCTAATTGAATTGCAAAGAATAATATGTTAACACATAAATCCAGCACTATAAGAAATTCTTGGAGAAGAATTACGTTTAATTTTGATTGTGAATCAATGTCTGAGAGTCTAAATTATATATCAGGATTTTCTCAAGTCACCTTCACTTTATCCGACAAACAAATCTTTGCCAAACTCAGAGATAATCAGTGGGGAACCACATTCATGCATATCATGATTTTCTATGACTACACGGCACAAACAATGTATTCTTGCCCATAGAGAAGTCTATAATTTCTTATTTTCTTTATAGATGAAAATTGGTGGACTAAATCCTGAGATATATATATATATATATATATATATTAACAGTTTCAATATTTATTGATGTATGATAGGAGATGAGAACCCAATTCATCTGAACTGTAAAGGACAGTGTCAATGCTTTTCAATTCAAAGTTGGAAATTAAAATTTGGACAGGAGTGGTGAGCAACTATTTAGAATTAAGAAGGGACAAAAATTGGTGGAGTCGTAGTATCATGTGAGGATTCACAGAGTTCAGCTGCTATGATGATATATAGTAATTATTGAAGAGGTGAGATAAAATTTTTGAGGTAAACAAAAGAAGAAAAAGAGAGGCCCGTAAGAAACTATGTAGTTTTATAAGTAATAAATTAAATTAAATTACGAAGTTTCAAAAAATAACAAATAAAATTATTTACTTTCAAAAAAGTAAGAAATTAACTATAAGGTTTCATAAAACTAACAAATGATATTTTTAGATAACAGAATGATCAAGATTGTTCAATTAAGTCATTTATAAACCAATGAAGAGGAAAAGTCTAATAACTTTTGAATGCATAAAGTTTAGATCATGGTGGGACTAAACTATTGCTGTCACACCAATGTGAATCCCACCATTTCATTAATTATAGTAGACTTTAATAGCAGATGTTGTCTAGGTTCTTTATGATCTTTTTAACCTAAAAAGCTAAAAGGATAAAGAGAACCATGACATTTATCATACTAGCTAAGAATTTATTATTCATCCAAAAAAGAAAAAAAAAAGGAAAAAAAAAAAAGAAAAAAGAAAAAAAAGAAAGAAAAAAGAAGCCCATACTTATCATGGAAACAACATGCTTTCCAGCTGCTTGTGTACCACTTGAAGTAAGAGAAAATAATGTTTCACACTCGTAGATATACACTTCGTACACACAATATTCGTAAGCGGCGGTGACAGCCCGGTTGGAGCTATGAAGCTTACCTTTTAGAGAAAAAAATCTTGTGCTTATGTGGGCGGGTCGCTTCCATTTTCCAAAACTAGAGAAGGGGATTTTCCTACAAAAGATGAAAAGTGCTTAGCTTTAAATGGGATGCCTTGTGTACTTCCTTTGAGCCCCATATACACCGTCACCTCTTTTGCGACTGCTAAAGATATTTGGGATTACATAAGTAATCTTTATTATCAGGTCCACCTTTCTATCAGTTGCAACATGAAGAACATGCCTTAGCTTATGGATAAAATAAAGAAATAAGTGTGCTATACTATTTATTACCGAAGGCTTAGGCTTCTATGGGACCAGTTGATGAGCATGAGGGACCCTTTTCTAAGATAGGGGCACCCTAAAGGCTCTTGTCGCGAAGAATTTCATATAACATAGAATAGCCTTATAGAGTATAAAGGGGCTCTCTAAGTTTTTGATGGGCTTGAGGCCCGAGTTTGAGAATGTTAGACCCTCAATTCAACATCGAGTTCCTCCACCAGACATTGAGAGAGCAGTTGCTGATGTGAGATCCGAGGAGACTCGACTTTCTCCCCTTTACTAGGTTGGGTGCTGGGGGTCGATCTTTTATTACTTAGGGTGCTTCAGATCAGGTTCTTGCAGCTGAACATGCTTCGGGTGCATCGAAGAAGAAGAATATGACTGGTGATTCTTCACTTCTTTCTTCTCTTCGTTCTCCACCTAAGTTCCTTATTGTTTAAACTGCAAACCCCGAACAATTCCCTCAAGCTAGTCTTGATACTCTCTCTTGTTATCATCGAATATGTTCTGCTCTTTTTCATCTTCCCGCTCTCTTAGTGAATCTTCTTTCCGGCTTGAAATAAATGCTTATATTTCTCTCCTACCTCCTGTCTTGTCAGGATCTCATGCGAGAGGCCCTATGGAGTAAGGGGATTGGGAAGGACCATAGAGTTGGCAAGCTCTCTTTTTTGGAGAAACTTCGTTTACCTCAATCTTTTGCCTTTTTTGCTGTGTCTGGTGTGTTCCCTCTACTCCCCCTTTTTTGTTGTGGCATAGTAGATTAGGACATGTCTTCAGCCCAAGGCTTAGATATTTGATTTCTACTGGAATGTTGGGCAAGACTCGGATATTGCATGCAATAAGTATAATAGTTTACTGAACGACTACTTAGATGAACAAGTACTACTTAGATTTAGATCTTGATTTGGATGCAATGGAATTGAATCATTACTCCAAAAGCCATCCCATGAGTATAGATGACCCCACAACTTGTATAAAGCGTACATCTCTGCTCAGGGAATAGGTCAAAGCTTTTTATAAGAAAAGTAAAAAGCTGGAATCCGAGAAGACAAGACCCCCTAAGAGCGTCTTGTAAACCAATTATTCGATCTGGAGATCCCAACAAGGCTGCTGGAGACATCCCTGGCTTTAGTGATGTCTCTTGCAAAGAAGAATTCGTAGAGATTTTCCCAGAATCCCAGTCCAGCCTACCCGACTGATATAATCTAGAATCCACTCTCCGCCCTTATTAGTAGTAGGCGAATAGTGACCCTATTTGTATGCGCATTCACCCGACGGGCACGTTCCAAGATCTCCTGCAACGAGAACCTAGGTCCCATTTATCTTCCCTCCGGACAGTTTATTGCTTTGAGTCCTTACTTCTATCTTCTTTACACTTGGACTGGACCTCAATCGGACCATTCAAACCTTCTAAAAAAGATATCTTCGACTCTCCTTTCCCTTCCTTACCTGGTAAGGCTAGCCTATTACGTTTTTCAGCCAAAAACTTGTTATGGTTATGGTTCAATCAGTGAAATCCCAGCCAAGATTCATGTGATCGATTGATCATTCTACTTCTTTCTTTCCGATCCGTTGCTCCCAACTTAACTATGTGATCTAACTGCAAGCGTAGCCATCCTGGCTCCGAAGCTTTCTAAGACTCCCTTGAGTTCCTAAGGTAGCCACTGCTTCAGTAAACGCTGGTTCTTTCTCCCTTAGCTCCGCACTCTTACAACCAAGCACTGGAACCAGCAAACAATCAATTGGCTCGTCAATGGCTAAGTAAATGGCGCTCGAACCCTCCATCCTGTATTTCTTTCTAGTCCCTCGATATTTGACCCGTCAACCTTCCTGTCTCCCCTGTCTGTTCCATCAGGTTATTTCACTCCGTCTCTGTCCGGTTATTTCGGTCAGTCGGGCTCTCTGACTGGAATTGGGGTTTATTGGTTTGTATTAGTATAAGTTTCCGTCGTAGTTTGTATCTTAAGGTCCCAGCTCTGGAACATCTCAAGATCTAGCCTCCCGGATCTTTCTTTGCTGGTTCTCCCCGCCTCTGCTACCATGGTATTAGGATGGAAAATTTGATCCACTCACTCGACAGAAAGGCGTATGAAAGCTCCACCCCTTAATACGTAGATAATAAGCTTCATAGAGCTGGTGCCCTACCCTGCTGGCTCGCAGCCATTCATTCTGTTGTTTCGCTACGTCTTTCTTCCATGAGAGTGTAGCTTTTAATGGCTTTGACCTTCAACCAATTCCCACTCTTCCAACTCACCTTCGATAGACCCACTTTCTTCCTTGAAGCGGGTCGAATGCAGTTGATTGTTTTCTTCTTAGCGGTGTATTAATCGCCGCTTGAGAACAGGGGATTCTTAAGGGTGGTGAGACCCCTTAAGACAGGTCAAAGTCGGAGAACGAGGAGCGGCTAGGCAACTCCAATCTCTAGGTGGGTACAGCGTCGGCAGTCGGCACAATGCGGAGAGGCAAGTCTAATCTCCTTCCCTTAAGAAATGGAGTGGCAGAGGACCAAAACGATATCGAGGCTGAAGAGGGAAGCTTGTCTTTCAGATGCTTAGTGGGCTGTGTTATAGCAACGGAAGGTTTGATAAAGCACTCCGTTCCTTTTGCTTGCTGAGCCTCATACATTCTTTTCTTTCGCTTCTTGATTCAGACTAAATAGACCTTGGATCTCCTTCAACCACCGGAATCCTTGCCCGACTGACATATTAGCCCGATCAAATCAATAGTTCGTATATGGAGATAAAGATTCTCATATGGGAAAAGATAGCGAGCCCAGGTCTTGTCTTCTCTTTCAAGAGGATGAGCTAGACTCAGAATAGAATGCTCGAAGAAGAGGATGAGTATTCTCGAGGAGCAGGCTTCCTAGTTCAGAAAAGACAGGATAGGGGGGACTCAAAAGATGGAGAAAAAGGAGAGGTCACTCTTTCTTTTCCAGTCTCAGGAATTCGCTAAACTAAATATTCCCGATTCGAGATGAGCTCCGAAGCCTTCATAAAGTAGGGGGCATGGTGTTAAATGAGGTTAGAAGCAGGTTCTTTGCTTCATATTCATTCAGTCATCGTCGGAGTCATAAGGAAAATACCAGTTGGACTGGGAGCACCCACCGGTAAAGCCATTGGCTAACGCCCGTCTTCTTTCTTTAATTCCATCTTGAAAGTAAGTCAAAGTCTTTGGCACTTGACCTTGACCATGCTTCCTCGGAAAAGGAGAAAGAATTGGCTGAGCAGGCTTGTCTTCGCTTCTTATCCATGATCAGTCTTTCCCTTCATTCCAAGTCAAGGGGATTAGGGATTTCCCTTAATTGCCTCTTAGTTCCTGTAGGTAGGCTACTCGCCCGTGCTTCATGCCGCATTTCCTAGATGGAGAGATTCCCATGGTTCTTCTTTCTCGTGAGCTAGGTTTAATAGATCAGTTCTCTGTACTGGGCGTTGTTGAGATAAAGGGTCCACAAACCTCTATCTATTAAGAAAAGGTAGTAACGAGGTTCTCGTCCTGCCCTCCAAAGCAAGAAGACGAGAAAAGGCTGTATCACATCGAGATGTCTATTCGTTTTCCGTCCCCAATGAGATGGATAATTTGTAACCCCCTATTTATACTTTTGGGCTCTACATCTTTCTGAATCAAGGCCCGGCCCGACTCGCGTCATTCCAACAACTAGCGGGGAGCACCTCAGTATACGATCGTGTGCAGTAACTGGGAGTCCTATTACACCTCCGACATCTTACTAAGTTTCCCACTCATCTTTTTGCAAAAAGCCGCTCCACGGTGGTAAAGTCTCATCTTGTGTGTTGGCCGAAGTGACAATAGTCACGTTGAACCCTCGAATATGTTCGAAGATCTCGAAATGATCTTCCAGTTCTGGGGAGAATTCGCAAAACTCTGTTTCCATCGAGAATTGAATGGAGTTTTCCCGTATTTCGACCGGAGAATCTAACAGAGACATTACTGTCGAGATTCTGACCGATAAATTATACATTCCATGCCCTCGGAGAGTGCTTTGTCGTGCTAGGTCACTGACATATCCTTTGTCTTTATTTGACCCTGGATTGGATCGAAACGACTTTCCTGTCAAACCCCTTTGTGTCTGTATGAATTTCTGACCGAACGGAATCTCCATAGCCAATTTTCCATTTATTATTATGAAATCATAGGGTGCCTTTGGTACTACAAGCCAGCCATATCCTTCAAGTCCCACAGCTGATTCAATAGCAGTCCTCTATCAAGCACCAGTTACGAGAGCAGTTACCTTTCTAACAGCGTCTGATTGAACAAAAGCCATTCTTGAACAACGGCTATAGCACCAGCTCATTCCCTTTCTTCTTCCCTACTTCCACAACTTATCTAGATTCGATGGAATTATCTTTCTTAAGCACCTAGTATGTCATCACAAGAACTACGAGCTCAAAACACTGCTGAGGAACAATAGGGTTTACGAGATAGCTGTCTATTCTGGTAAGAGGATGTTATTCCGCGTTAGAGACTCCTTGAATCTACTCCCTGCCTCATTAGATGCCCTATCTAAGAATCTATGCCCGAAACTTGGCGTGAAAGGCAATATCGACCATAATAATCTGAGTATGACAAATATGGAAAGTCAGAAAAAGATATTGTTAGACTATATGAAACAGGATATTCTTCTGTTGGGTGGTGTTATGCTAAAAGCTCAAGAGATATATTGGAAGCTGTTCCAAGTGGACATTGAAAGCAAGATAACCCTTGCCTCACTGGCTCTAAGCATCTTTCGTTTGAAATACTACGATGCTTTTAATTGGCCAATCCACATCCCAAACAAGAATGAAGATAGCTTTATAAGGCTTGCCTACTACGGTTGTCATACAGATGCATACAAGCCATATGGCGAGAACCTATACTACTATGATGTGAACTCTCTCTATCCCTTTGTAATGAAGGAATTTCCAATGCCTGGTGGTGTGCCAGTCTGGCATAGAAATCTTGATGGCATGGACTTAGATAGCATGTTTGGCTTTATTGAGGCATATGTGGAATGTCCGAAGACTATCAATAAGCCCTTTCTACCCTATTGAAACAAGGAAGACCTGCGGGGCGTGCCAGTAGCAAACTTCTTAAATCGATCAATTCCGTGTTACGCTCAAGGGAAGGCAAGGACCCGCTTCCTAGAAGAAAGCGACTGGTTCAGTTTATTAAGAGATGAATACTCCAGGGAATCGGTTTCCCCCCTTAAGATTCACTATAGTTCTGTCAAGCTTTCTAAAGATAGGACCCTCCTCCCTCCTATTTGACCAGGTATACAGCTGCCCCGCAAATCTTAGATCTTCCATCTCAGCTTGACTAATGCAGGCTTCAAAGTCATCCATCTAGATAGGATAATCACTCGACCCACCTACTTTGTCATTGTGATTTCTGATAGCATTAAAATCCCCAGCAATCATCAATGGATTTCCCCTCACCGCAGAGGCCTAAGATACAATGTCATTCCAGAGCGATTCCCTCTGAACTGAGCTATTCTCCCCATACACAATCGAGACCAAACAACTCCAATTATAAGCAATGGCTCTCACCTGACAATGCATGATCTGGTCGCTTTGATTCAGAACGGTTACATCAACATCCTCTGGATTCCAGCAAACCCAGATTCTTCCATTCGGAGACGAGTCATAATTGCACAGGACCTTCCAACTACCATCAATGGCCCTTAGAACCTTGTCCTTATTAAAAGAGCCTTTACCTTGCTTTCTATTAACCAAAAAAAGGACAAATGATGCTCAGGCTATGGCCTTGGTTGGAAGCATAAATGGGTTGAGGGATCGCGGTGTAGATTGGAGAGAGTAGGTCTGACCGAGTTCTCTAACGAAAGCGTATGCCATACTATACTGCGACCATGGCTCCATACAGAAGAAACTGTACTCTTACGGGATCAAAGCAGTAAGACTGGAAAACAAGAACAAGCAACAAGCGAGCAACCAACAAGTAAGGAACAACGAGCAACAACTAGTGAAGAAAGAAGATCTAGGAATAAGGTAGTTCCTGTAAGCCAAGAATCTATCGAAGAGCGTAGGAGAGAGATCAAAGAGTAGTCCTCTTGTGACAGACAACCTTAGAAGCGGATTCCTATCCTTTTGTTGTGAGGCTGACTTGAGAAGTTCTGCTTGTGTAGCTCTCTTTGACTCCTTATGTTGGGAGTAAGTATTTCCATACTCCTGAGGCGACAGATGCTTTCGCTCTCTCTAGGCGTAGACTGATTCTTTTCGGCCCTGAGAGCTGGGAGTATTATCTGGGAGAGCAGTTCACTCGTCAGATTGATGGAGTCGTCCGAGTGCCGATTGATCCTCCTACTCATATAACTTTACTTTTTAGGTCCATTCCTGTTATGGATGATCGACCTCTTGAGGAGAGACTTCAGGCAGCGGATATGGATTACCTTACTTTCAGGAGCATCTCTATTGGCTTCATTGTGGAAAGCCTGATTTGGGATCCTTTTTCACAGCCTTTTTGCCCAAATGAGAGATCCATTCTTAGGGGAATCGTAGGCTTCAAATTGATTCGTCAACAGAGAGTGCCTTTCAAGGAAAAAGTCATGACAATGCATTTTCCCACTCTCTCATCTGTCTCATAGATGAGTAAGGCTAGCTAAAGCACCAAAACAAAGAGTTAGTAAGAGAGTGCCACCAGGATAAAGAGAAAAAGGATTCCAAAATTCTCAAGCAACACAGGAAATGGGCCTTTTGTCCTTTTTAACCATGCATACGTTTAGGTTTAGCTCAGCTTGGCCCTGTGTCCTTCTCTCCCAGACTTCTTGGAGCTAGACCAAAACTTGTCCGCATCTCCTGTCCAAGTGAGAATCTTTCTTCCTGCCTCTCTAGCTCCCATTTTAGCTTATCTTTCTTCTGTCATCGGGAATGGTAGGAATTAAGGGGCGGGTAGGTTTGATGCTAGCTTTGTTGCCTTGGCATTGGCTGATTAAAGACATCCTCGCAAAGGCGCCATCTTTCTTAAGTAAAAACGTGACTTTCATAGGCCTCTAGGTCTTTTACTAGTGCTCTGCTTGAAAATAAAAGAATTGAGTTTTTGAGACTCCGTTTTGTTAACAACAGGTACTGTTTCTGCCTTCACGGGTAAGGATCATCTGTGTTATGAGTTTCTCTTCCTCGATATTGATCTAAGGCAATAAAGTATGATCGATGATCTTCTGCTAATGCTAGCATCTTTTTCATCTCTAATCTCATCTATGCTTAAGGAAAAAGTGTAACCTACCCGCTAATAATTAATATAATAAAAAAGGGCTGGCTGCTCTCCTTAATTTCACAAAGAATGGAGTGGTTTTTGCTCCTTGCCCTTAGCTCAACAAACCGTTACGCTCGGGTACCTTAGACAACCTTTAGCGTTGCATCCACTTGCTGAAAACCCCTTCGCTCCACTCCCTTACAAAGACCGTAGGAGTCCCAACAAGGTTCAGTCATTCAAAAGCGAAAAAGGACAGGAAAATCCCATTTGCTGAAAAATTGGTGGGATCATCTACCAAAGGAATCCAAGGCAGAGATTGAAGCTTCTGTAAGGATTGATCTATCTCCTGGTCAACCTACTCGAGACTCAGAAGGACAGCTAATCCCGAATCCAGTAGAGAGTTTACTCGCTACAATTTGGACACACTTCTGCGGTCCACTAGAAAGTGATGAGAAGAAGCATCGTGCAGCCCTGATGAGCCTAAGGCTTTTCCTTGATGAGTATAAGTGGTACAAAGACGTCTTCCTAGAACGCGTCTTCTACATGCCCGACTGCAACCGAGCAGTCTGAAAGGAGAAGTTTCTCGCAGGATTGCCGAATGGCCTAGGAGATTTGGTCAGAAGCAGGCTAAAAAAAGATGATCTAGACCTAATGACATTTGGTGAGCTCTTTGCGGCAGTAGATCAGCTACTGATAGAGCGTTGCATCGGAAATCACGGGATGGGTAAATGTAACAGATCATGAATCCACTTTTTTTTCTACCTCTGTCACTCTATCTTTCTTAGTGCCGTCTATAATGATAATGACTGATGAATCAAAAACTGTCAATTGGTATTTTTTCTTATCCTCGAATCTTGCAAAAATGGAAACTTAGGTAAGTTTTTTAAAAACTATTATTATATAAAAAGTTATAATATATAATAATAACGTATCTCATTTAGCTCCTTCATGCCTACTATAGCTAGTTATTTCGGTTTTCTACTGGCGGCTTCAACTATAAGCCCAGCTCTATTTATTGATCTGAGCAAGGTACGACTTATTCGAAATTCATTGAATGAACAATTCATAAAAATGAAAGTTTCTGTGGGATTCCGAGTATGGAAAACTTCCTTCCCGCATCAATTTCTAATTCTTGGTCATTGAGATTCATGGGCGATTCGGATGTTTATTTAGGTTTGGAACCCTCTCTTTTTTCCCCTTTCAAACAAATCGAAATGATTGAAGTTTTTCTATTTTGAATCGTGTTAGGTCTAATTCCTATTACTTTGAGTAATGTTATCGGCGACCAAACAACGCAAACCGATTCCTGAACTGCTTAAAGGAAGCATCTCTGTGCCCCTTACTAGTAAAGGGCTGCTAGTTGTAGCGCGCAGTGTACTAGTGAATAGGAAAAGCGGATTGAGATTACCAATGACGGATGGAGGTTGAGGATAGAACATGTTCGGTGCCTCGCCCTTGTCTCCTTCGCCGGAGACTGCAAATGATGGGAATCCTATCGATAAAGAAGAGGCATAGGCATCGCCTCTCAATCCAATCCGTCTTCCCTGGCTTCCCCAACACACTCTTGATACGAAAGAAACCTCCTGCCATAGAGAAGAGATCTAAAGTCTGGGTCCCCTCGATCACCCTTACCTTGAACCTGAACTAGTCGAGAGAGATGAACCTGCACCACATTTTCATTTTATAACCCTCGAACCGAAACCCCCAGCTAGAAATGGAATTCCAGAACCTAAACAACTCAGTTGAGAGCTCCGTGACCGGTTCAAGGGAAGGTCCACTAATGATTGATAGGCCACCCCCTGCCCATCCGTCTCGTGATCCCTCATTCCACTAATTCGTTGTTACTGATTCATTCAAGGCATAGACTCCCCACTTCTTTGTCTTATTAGCGCGGGTGTTCGTCAACGATGAAAGCCGCTGAACTTAAGACTCGAGTTGAGAAAGAGGGCTAGGCCCAGGAGAGGAGGGCTTTCAGGGACTGGGGAAGGCGGGTGGATTATAGAGCTAGGGGCGGATCGAAGGTTGGTTTGTCCATTGGAATTGGGCATGGACGAGCCTCGACTGGGCTGGGCCAGCATTGATAAAAAAATGACAAAATCAAAACTTCTCCCATCGCATCATTCACCGGTGTAGGATTAAAGATTAGGTCCAGGATTCGAGTCAAATCTCCACTGAAACCTACTAACTTCTAGTGACTAACCGCAACCATTTATGAGCCTCCCTATCCTTTAAAGCTGGACAAAAAAAGGATCTTAATCAATCCAAGCTCGTGATTCAAGCGTAGCGCATCCCATGCCTCCACTAGTGGACCTCTCCCCTCTATCGCTGCCTATTTAAGTTAAGGCTTTAACGGCGCTTCCATTTTCTCGTTTGACCTTTCTCTCTGTGGGTTAGGCGGGACCCTTTTTACTCATATATACCCCAAAGTAAATTAAATTGTTAGTACATATATATGATAGAAACCAGAGATTTTTTATTTTATTTTTCTTAAAAAAAAAAATGTGTGAAAGTGGTTGCTATGCATTTTATGAAGCCCTGAATCTCTCAGCCACATGCAACTTGCCAATAATGATTGCTATTAGGTATCAGTCCTAAAAAGAAGCTAGCCAGTAGCCAATATACAATGTCGCTAATTATTGCTATCTATTCTTTTGGAGTACTTCCAGCAATCTTTAATTTTGACTGTAATATGATCAAATATTAGGGTAAATTAAGAAACTCTGAATATGTATCATAAATCATAATCTTACAATTAGGACAATGAGTCAGGAGGTTTGCGCCCCACAACTTATTATACTTTTTTGATGATTTTTTTTAGTTTTTATTTATTATGAATTGCACCCCCACAACTTATACGATTCCAAAGATTCATGACTACTCTCAAGAGGTTGGCTTAATAGTTCTTAAGGCCTTATGATATCTATGAGATTTTGGGTTAGAAATCTCTTGGCAGCATCTTGGAGCATCCCTTATGAGATTATTCCATCTTGTAATAACCTAATGCATGTGAAACGAAGGACTATATACATCCAAGGAAATATTAAGATATTCAAAAAGGTCTAGATACCTTCATTTATTAAAAAAAAGAAAAAAAAAGATTCATGACCATAAATATAAAATTATTGGAATTTCAATGATACATAAAAAGTAAGCATGCATGCTATAATTGTAGACAGATTACTGATGCCAAGTTATAGCTCGAGCCAATAAAGGAATACGTGTACAGATAAGAAAATGTTTTTGATGACATGAAATAACAACTCTATCTAAGAAAGAACTCAAATCATACATAGGTATAAGGTGACAACCATAATTAATAAGTAATTCTCTCCTTGATCATATTTTCTGATTCAAGCATCATAGCTTTTTATTATGTGGCTGCCACACTGGTAGCACTTTGAGGTTCTCTTATTGTTGGCAGGCATCTTATTGTTGACCATTTCTGCAGGTTGTCTGGGAGCCCTACAGCGATGTCCTAGAGTTGTTGCCCCCATATTGCATTGCCAGCCGACAAATATGGAGGGCCGATGTGCCATTGATCTATTTTTGGATAGTAGAGGATCATCATCCCGAACGTGTCTTACGTCAGTTCGGGATGAAGCAAGTGCCACCGGATATTGTAGATACGTCCGTTCATCTCCACAAAATCTCTCTCCAAGGTAAACTAGATAAGGATTGGGTGCAAGAGCATGTTGTCTACATTGACTGATGGGCCCATAGAGAGGAACATATTGCTGACGCACCGGCATTGGATGGGGACACGATGTACCTTGCTGCTTACATGGAGTCGTACCGAAAGACGACGAGACGGTACATTACACGCGACTCGGCGTATTGGGAAATCCTGGTAAGGCAACATTACTATAATTCTTGATGAAAGACCATCTTATATAGTATCTTACTAAATTATTGACATGACCTTCGCCAATAATATGCAAACAAAATGTTAATGCTGTCGTCAAACAAGTAAAGCCTTCTCTGGTTCCTTAAGATTGTCTTTTGTCTTGTTTCTTCATTTAGTTTTTAAAGACATTGCAATAGTGTGCGATACCTTGGAATATTGTAAAAATGATAATTGCAAGTAGGATTAGCTCTTTCAATATCTTATAGATCGCAATGCTTTTTTCACGGGTATGCATAACCCCAAATTTGGTTCGTGTTAGTCTCATTAAATATTAATAGTATATAATTTCAACGACAACCTATTTGGGGGACAATAAAAATTATATATATATATATATATATATATATATATATAAAAATTATTTGTTAAAAAAAAAAAGATAAAACAGATTTAGTGCTGTGGACTTAAAGGCCAAGTGTTGCACAACACAAAACTAAACAAAGAAGTTTTAACGAGACTCCTTTATTTCGCAGGTTGAGTCCAATGTGGAATTACTATTGCAATGCGAACCAAACTCCGCAGTGTACAACCACCTGAAGAGGACGCTGGATCTTGTCGGAGAGATGAGCCGAGCGGCATTGGAGAATGCGCGTGCCACGGTGACTGAGGCGAGCACACAGGCCACAGGCTGTGGTGGGGGAGGTCGTGGGTCTAGAGGGCGTGGACGCAGTGGAGGTCGTGGATACAGTGGAGGTCGTGGAGGTGGTCACGTGGATGACGATGTCTTGGGTAACTTCCAACTCTAATACCTTCAATTCTTATTGACTTTAACTTCTACTACTTTCAGTTGTAATTTATTTAGAGGACATATTATAGTAGAAAAGTATATATTGTTTGGTAACTAGTTTTTAGTGTTAATTTTCACTTTCTTCTCATAATTATGGTATAATTAGTAGCGTTACAATGTTCTGCCAAACTTTAAATATTAAGACTAAGCACTTTAAATATTAACCAATGGGAATAAGCACTTTTTTCTTCCAAGCGAAATATATATGTATTGAAATGTAAGACATGCAAACTTGTTTCATTCATTCCTTATAAACTACAATCACAATACTATTATCCACTTTTAACATATACACATCAATTCTAATATATTATGCTTATGTATGAAAACAAAAGTCCAGCAAAATCATTTTTTCATCGTATAAAGCACAGACCACTATGGATGCCAATGTAATTCCTTTTAAAAATATTGCTACGCGACCATGAACATAAAATTAGCATTAGATGAGGAAATTCAAATTTGTGATCACACTATGAGGTTCATAAAATTAGTGTTTAAAAAATAGTAATAATAACAATGATAGAGTATAAACAAGTAAACAAAGCTGGACTTTGTAATTCAAAGGTTTTGTTTTATAAATTTTATTATTATAGTTAATTTAATATGCCAATAATGAATTAAAAACAAAGTTTTATTAGATTTTACCAACAAAACAAGGTTTATATGGGGTAGTCTAGGTGGCCTAAGTATTAGTTTTATTGGGAAGGGTTTACACTTGACAATAGTTATTGGATTCTATGAACAACATGCACTACGTGCGGGTCAAGCGATTGCTTACGCATTTGGCCCTTGTCTTGTAGGGTTTACACTTTACAATAGGGTTTACACCGTATTCACTTGGCCCTTGGTTACACTTCACATTTTGAATCTTCTGTTAGAAACAATGTTTTATTGTTATTGTATCAGCTTTGTAACTGCTATGTGTTTTCAGGTCTGCTTTACCTTTGTTTTTGGACTTTGTTGTCTTCCATTTTCAGTTGAATGAATACAGAGTGTTGAAATAAAGAAAAAACAAAAAAACAAAAACAGTGAGAGAGATTTTTATGAACATTTTGTAATAATTGATAGTGGAAGTAATATTTCTCCAGTCTTAGTCAGAAAATTTTCTCCATCCTAAAACATCAAGAATTTTCTTAAATGTTATTGTTAAAGTTGAAATAATTATTGTATGAAAAAATTGGCTTTTTCCTCTTTCAATAAAACAATCTAGCATTTTACTGTCCTTCCCAAATTAATTAGGAAATGCCCCTTTTTTTAAACTTGATTTTCTGAAAATCAAGTTAAGCTCTATAGTGACGTTTTTTAGGATTCTATAGTGACATTTTAAGGACCTATAGTGGCATTTTGTAATCCAATTTCCATGAAGTTGAGTTATAGGTAACAAAAAGAGAAAAAAATTGCATGTAACTCGACTTCATGGAGATTGGATTATAAAATGCCACTATAGGTCCTTAAAACGTCACTATAGGATCCTTAAAAATGTCACTATAGGGCTTAACTTTGTTTTAAAGAAAATCGAGTTTAAAAAGAGGGGTATTTCCCTAATTAATTTGGGAAAGACGACAAAATGCTAGATTGTTTTTTTGGAATGGGCATTTGCCCATTTTCTCTAGCTTGGGGCAAAATATGATACTGCCATTGCAAATGGAAAAGCTTTCAATCAGAATACAGAGTAAGAACACTGGACCGGAAAAGAAAGCAACCATGAGGCTTCATTTTGTATGATTGGTTGTGTGCATGTGAGTGTGTATATGAGAGGTTTCATGCACCCAAATTAAGCGAGTTTAAAGGGTCAAATGCCATTGAATCATATCTAGGCTGCAAATAGTAAGACATTTTATGACTCAATCCCTTGTGGTTATCTTAATAAATACAACTGTTTTTCTGTAGATGATGAGGCTTTGGAGGGCGACTGGGGCATGTACATGGATGGTGTCGGGTCATCGCGATGCACGTCTGACGCTGCTGCCCAGCCATACCACCCCCCTGGCCATGAGAATAGTGCAGAACACACATCCTGTGCCCAAGCTGGCCCTCGGTCCCCACCACCCACTCGGCTGTCTCCCCTATTGTTTGCCGACTCTGCCCACGACGGTGGCTGTATATTTGTACCCACCCCTGGCCGATCGACACCACCTGTAGTTCAAGCTGAGCCCACCCAGGACCCTTCACTTCCTAACCCTGACGAATCGGCTGCATAGATCGAACAAATACAGGGTGAGAATATAGTGCCAGTACATGGGTTGCGAAGATCACTCCGCACTGACATACATCCCCCTGGTTGTGGGACCGGTGACGGTAAATAACATGATTTATGGAAACATTATCGAAATCCGCAGACTGCGCATAATTATAAAAGACATATAAAACTCGTAAAGGAATTATTACTATGTCATTATATGTCCTAGTCTTCTATTGTCATAATGATAAAGTAATTATTTGCACAGCTAGGAAGGCATCTTTCTTAACGGCTAAATGTTCATTAGAATGTTTAGATTAACAATCCTGTGCTCAGTTTGCATTATATTTTATTATTTAGGCATAGCACCTCCATGCTATGTAAACTGTTTATCATTTACCTTAATAGAATGTCACAGGACTTGTATATGATGTTGTGTGCTTTAAGTGCACCTCCATGCTATGTAAACTGTTTATCAGATCAAACATTTTCTGATAATTAAATTAAGCATAGGGAATGTGTGTATTCAAGTAATGTGTGATCCCTTTGAATTTCAGGTAAGACGAGACTGGCGAAGGCAGTTGTGAGGAAACGAAAAGATCGTTGAGCCGTTGATGATGTGGAGCATATGGGGGTAAAACCTTGCCGAATATCTGGACTTTTTAATTTATTTTAGTTTTTAAGGTTCAATTTCGATAATTACAATTCACAACAAAAAAAAAAAAAAGAGAAAATAAATGTCCTCATTATTAGACAGTTGGGATTTATCTTGGCTATAAAAGGAAGATGTTACTTTTAAGCAACTGAATTATGCTTCTCCTCTGTCTAGATATACATAAGTCCAGCATGGCTTGGAAATTGAATTTGCTTAGTTATGTTTCTGTTTATAAATTTCCTTCTTTGCTTTAAGCTTTGTTTGATTTGCAAGAAAGTGATGGAAAAAAGGTGCCCTGCACATCACATTATTATTATTAAAATCTGCCCTGCACATCAAATTAGACCTATGATATTTGGACACAAACACAACACAACTGTTATGTTTCAGCTTGGACATAGCATGTTAGACACAGCTGTTAGAGACAGCAACTTGTTAAATTTCAGACCATGCATATGTCGCTGGACCAGCATGATGTACGAGTAAGCGGAAACATAAACTAAATCCTTCCACAATCTGCCTAAACACTAAACCCTCAATGAATTGAACCAAAACCCACACAAATGACCACCCATAAAGTAAAGAAAACTTATTAATAAAAATACCATGATTGGCCATTAGCTATGTCCCCATACTCAAGAATTCTATAATGGACGGTGATTTCCTCCATACCCAAGGAAATAGTGTAGGGATCTTGTGATTGTGGATTTTTGCTTGGACAAGATCATGTTGGGATATATGGCATGACTCAGGTGTGCGTAAACGTTAAGGATTTTTCTATAATTTAAACTTATATTTTCATTTAGTTGTTGGTTTTTGTTTTTCATTTATTGAATCATATTTGGTGGCATATTTTGCAGGCTTCAGTGGTTCCTACTATTGATATAGTTAGGAAACCTGACCACAATTTGTTTTTTTCTTTGTTTTTTGCACAGTAGTTGGACGACATCTTATTGTTCATGTAACAGCTAGCGGATAAAACTTTGACAACATTTTTTGGACATAAAAGACTGACAGATTTTTGGAGAGCATACATGATAGCAGATTTTTGGAGGGCATATATGTTAACAGCTGATTTTTTGGATATGTTAGACACAGCTTTTGGAACATATTTTGTAACTAATGAAGCTACTTAAGCATGTTTATGACGTACATGAATATTTGAGTCAGCTTCGAGTTAGGTACCAATTATACCAATTATATTTGCAAAGGGTGGATATTTTCATGTGCGATGGAAAAGTTCATTTCTAGATTTTTGTATCTATGTATCTGCATATTTGAACAAAGGCAGCTTTAGACGAATGCAATATAGTGATGATGGATGGAGATCCCACAACTGAAGAAGTTTAATTTATACATTAGATTTGTTGAAATTTTCCTTTTATGTGGGTCTCTTTTATAAGCAAAAGACTCTAGTGTAAATTTAGACAGTTGGGATTTGTTCAAGATGAATGCAACTTTAGCTGATGAATTAGTAGTTCTTGTTCTTATTTCTCTAGTACCTTCAGTAGTTCCTATACCCGTCATGTTACTTGGATTATTTACAAGCAATATTCACGCTCTTATTTTTGCAACTTTAGCTGTGGCTTATATAGGCGAATCCATGGAGGGTCATCATTGACTAGTTTGCGTGATTTATTTTTTAAGTTTAAGCCTTACGCAAAAAATGTGCGTATCGAGATAATCTGCTGAATGAGCATAATATATAAAACTAAATAGATAAATCATATAAATATAAACTATATAAAGTATAGAAGTAATATTGAAAATACAGATTTTAGCGGTCTTCGGGAATTGCAACAAACAAAAGGGGAAGTAAAAAAAAAGGAAAGAGATCGAGAAGATATTTTTCCTAAAATTCCAGTTCGGTCTATTTATCCCCCCCTAGTGAACTACTATCTTTATATTGTTTTGTTCATTTAATTCCAATATTCAATATTATTACATATTTGTAATCATAATCTTAATAATAATTACGATTGTAATACTTACAGTATTATGGTGTGCTATCTCCTACAAAAAAGATGCTCTTAATTAAAAGGTTTGAAAGGGTTTAAAGCTTAATTAAAAGTTTGGTCAATTCTTACGAAATTCATGTCTTGGCTCCATTCGGTAGTCACACATTGTATGTGCACTAGGCTGTGAGAATGCAAGTGACTGAACTTGGCAGTGTCAAGGGTGAAGGTAAAGCCTACAACCAAGCTTCATTGAGTTGGGAAGTAATAATTATATCCCCTAGTTGCACATACATAATACATTATACAACCGAAAATTGCCACCCTAAAAAAATGTCGTGTTCTTTGGTTACTATATATGTCAACGGACTGATTGAACTTGGTAGCAGGTAAAGCCTACCAATTTGGTATCTCCTAGAAAAAAAATGGCTTAGTGTATACTTATGTAACTCGACATATAAGTCGTCGAGTATTAATTAGTACTCGATTTCTTTGTAAGCGAGTAGTAATTTAAAACCAAGACCTACAGATGTCCATCCAAACTTCTTTGAACAAATCAATTGGTGTGCGATTGGTGTGTGATCAGTCAGTTTTTATACAACTCGGTTTTAGAGATTACGAGTATAAAAACTCGCTTATAAAGTCATCGAGTACTTTGTGCTTAAATTGCCAACTAACACACTAATTACTACTCGATCTCTTTGTCAGTGAGTACTAATTTAAAACCAAGAACTGCATCAGTCCATCCAAACTTCTCTGTACAAATCGATTGCTGTTGGATTGGTGTGTGATTGGTCAGTTTTGATATAACTCGGTTTTAGAGATTACGAGTATATTACAACTCGCTTATAAAGTTATCGAGTACTATTACTCGAATATACTTTAGCCGAGTAATTTGTGCTTAAATTCCTACGTACCATACTAATTAGTACTTGATCTCTTTGTAAGCGAGTATTAATTTAAAACCAAGAACTCCCATCAGTCCATCCAAACTTCTCTGTACAAATCGATTGGTGTTGGATTGCTGTGTGATTGGTCAGTTTTGATATAACTCGGTTTTAGAGATTACGAGTATAGCACAACTCGCCTCTAAAGTTATCGAGTATATATTTGTACTCGGCTATATATATAGCGAGTATTGTTACTCGTTTATTGGATAACTGTGTCTAGGTACCTTCCCCCCAGAAATAGAACCCTCATGCCTCTCTGAAATTCTGAATCTCAAGACTACCTCTTCGTTTCCGTTGTCAACCATTTACTCCCTCTATCTCTCTTCGTCTATCTCCTCAAAACTCCAACCACCCCTCTTTGATGTACACAGTACACTACAGATTCATTCTTCACTATAAAACCAAAACCCTAGTCTGAATATGTCTCTCAAAGTCGCTATTCCCCTCAAATCCGTAGGCGACCCCTCTGATTTATCTTCTCCTCACAACCGTGGCTGCACTCGGTTATTTTTCTTCAGCTTTGAACCACCGAATCCGGTCCAACAAGGTATGTCCTGGACATAATGTCCATTATAATTTTTGTTTTGTTTAGTTAGTAATGAAATTGATTCATTAAAGTGTAGATGTCGTTTGCTATGTTACTCATTATCATAATGTCCATAGATTTGTGATGTTGATTTTAAAATAATTGGGTCTTGCTGTCTGATTTCTTTTCAAATTTCTTTGTATTTGTCATCTTCAAACAAAATATTTGTAGATCCGTTCGTTTGTGTCCATCATAATGTTTGTTTTGTTTAGTTAGTAATGAAATTGCTTCATTAAATTGTAGATTTCGTTTACTGTGTTAATCATCATCATGTCCATTTTTTAGTACTTATAGCAGACTTTGTCGTTTATTTTGTATGTTGATTTCAAAATAATTGGGTCTTGCATGAGTCATTTCAAATATATCCATGAGTCATTTAAATAAATGTAGTACATTTTTAAAAAAAATATAGGGGGCTGCAATTAATTATATATGGAATGAATGGAACAATATAGGAGGGAGAGGGGGATTTTTAAATGACCAAATTCATATATATCATGATTGAACAGTCTTCTGTTTACAGATCTAGTTGAACAATAAACTGGTATAAACACAAATTATGTTGACTCAATATGCGTATATATCTTACATTTTTAGTCCCAAAAAAAAAAAAAAAAAAACAGCATTCTTCTACTCCATAACAAGCATGTGATGCCAAATGATATTTCCCCTTAATTCTTACTCAAAACTTTAGCTTTCATACTTTTCTCACAAAAAAAAAAAAAACTCATGCTCACCATAATCTCATGTGATTAGGGAGCGAGAATGAGTGAGAGTTTATTCATACTCATGATCAAATATATGTGTCAAGTACTAATTTTAATTCTAAGGTTGACATGATATTTGCACCTATATACCATCTTCCTTCTCTCTTAGCAAAATTTGGAAATTTACTTATTAGATTTATATTTTACGAAATGGTTGCATACAATACCTTTCTCATACAGTGAATCCCAAGTAAGACGAATATCGTATGCAATCGATACACAAAATACTCTCCTAGTATTGACATTTGACTCCCCTTGGAAAATGGGCCTGGACAAGTATATATCTAGGCTTTAGTACAAGAGCATGTTAAATCAGACAAAAGACCAAAGCCTCAACTAGTGCTTGGGCCACTTAATACTTTGTACTCAAAAGGTCCAACCCAAGTCTAACTATTCAGATTCGTAGGGCCCAATTGGGATTAAGCTTATAAAAATTTGCAGCTATTTTATGAACTGACCTTACTTGTTTCTCAAAGACCGGCTATGAAGCCCAAGCCCAAGCTCTTCATAAAAGCAGCAAAAAAGTAGTACCCTTGGATGGGTAATGAGTTCGTAGATAACTTTATACTTTCTATAAAGCTTAAGCACCCTTAGGAAAAGCCCACCAAACTCTACTATATTCACGCATGAAAACATTGAACTAGAATTATCAGTTAACTTATCTTATTGTCATGCAACATATTTGAGTTGAAAAAAGTCACAGAGAAAATCTAGGGACACAATGTTTGTGTTACAATTTTTACCACAAATTGTGAGTGTTGGAGAAAAAGTTATAAGTTTATATGAAAGTGATAGGAAGCCAATAACAGTCTATCACATCAAAATTGTGGCACAAAAGTTATGATTCTAGAAATAACTCATAATGCAATTTATTGGGAGTAGTAGACCAAATACATTTTTTTTTTTGTTTTTTTTTTTTATGTGTGTGTGTGGCTAAAATGTACTTTTAATCACCTTTAAATTGGACTCTTGATTTTTAGTCATTTAGGATTTTAAATCTCGACAATTAAAACGATGTCAATTTATTTCTTTTCTTGTGGTCAGACACATTTTTACCATTAATCTTACTAAAAATTACATTTTTTTTCCTTATCTAAAACGATGTTGTCTTTATTAGTGTCAAGATTCTAATAGATGTTAACAAAATGTGCACAATAATATGGTTGTATACTTACAAATTTTTATAAGTAAATCGATTTAGAAGAGATCATAAACGTTAAATTATATGATGTAAAACAAAAAAAAAAGTCTAGAGACACAGAAATTGTATACCTAAAATTTCACCCTTTTTGTCTTTAGAGGGTGCTAAAGTTATATGATTCAATAGTTACAAAAGTAATGTTACAAATATAACAAATTTTACACATGTTAAATTGGTAGGTTATTATTGATTCTCATATTGTTTAATATTGACATTACTTTTATTATCCATAATTAACAATATGCCATGTCATACAATTGTAAAATTTATTATGAATTTTAGTATGTCTACATACTTATTGTATTAGTCCCAATGTTCTGGGCTCGGACCTGTGGCCTTTGTCTATGCTTGCACAATTTTTCAGGCTGAGCTATACGTGGGTTAAATTTAGTCCAAATTTGGCCAATTAAATCAGTTGTGTCTAATTGTTAAGCAATTTGGGGCATCTTCTCTTCTTTTCGTAGAGAGAAATGCCTATTTTGTATGTTGATTTTAAAATAATTGGGTCTTGCATGAGTCATTTAAATAAATGTAGTAAATTTAAAAAAAAAAATATAGGGGGCTGCAATTAATTATATATGGAATGAATGGAACAATATAGGAGGGAGAGGGGGATTTTTAAATGGTATGAGAGTCATGGTCCCCCAATGTATTCACCAATAAATGTTACACCAATATATTGACATATGATTTGCTTGCACAATTTAATTTCAGGTAAAAAATGCACATACAAATATTTGTACATAAACAATATTTAAAAAATAAAAAGTTGTCTGTTTGGATGTCACGCATCATTATTATATAATTTATATTATTAAAAGAAAAAAAAAAAAGAACACCAAAACTCTGATGACCATATGTTATTTTATTTATTTATATATATTTTGTTCTTAATACATTTTCAATGGAAAAGAGATTATTAAATAGGAATATCTTCATTACAAAGAAAGATAAATAAAGAAAATGCCAATTAACTTAAAATAAACATTGGACTTGAATAAAGTTAGTTTTATTTGGTTTTATTAAATTGCAAATTGTAGTTAGGGAATAAGTATTTGTTGAAAATTGATGCTTAAGAATTTGGAAAATTTAGCTAAGAATTTTGTAACCCAATTAATTAATACCTTCTAGTATTTTCAAATGAGTCATTTAGGATTTAAATTCTCTTATGAACTATTAAATTTCAAAAGAATTTGGACAATGAGATATATATATGGGTTGCTGTGTATATATATATATATATAAAGATTCATTTTTTAAAAATAAAATTGGAGGGATGCTCCCCTTGTCCTAGCTTGCTCTTGCTCTATGATTTGTTTTCAAATTTCTTTGTATCTGTCATCTTCAAACACAATAATTGTAGGTCCGTTCGTTTGTGTTGTTAATCGCTATGATGTTGATTTTACTTCTGTTTTTTTTTTTTTTTTGATAAAAGCTAGAAGTTTAATTAGATGCAACTTTTGTCACCTGTAAATCTGTAAATAAATTATCATAAAAGAAACACTGTTACTAAAATAACAAATTACTTATTAATTAGAGTGCTCATTTTCGAGTGAGCTTGGGCTTACACTTATAAGACTTTTTAGAACTCTTGATTTCCTCTGAAGTTTTTCCTGTTTCTGACATCTTAAGATAAAATAATTTTAGATCCATACTCACTTTAATGTTGACTGTTTAGTAGTAATAGTAGATTGTTTGTTCCTTTTGTTGATTTAAAATTAATTTGTCAGTCCTTACTTTTTCTTACAATTACTAAATTTGTTATCAATAATTTTATTTTAAATTGGTCTACATGGAAAGTGATCAGATGATTCGTACTGACATGACGAAAAAAGGAAAACAGAATTACTTAGATGCCCAATTTGATGAAGTGGCTGACCTTCCTGAGCCAAAGAAGGCAAAGATTGAGCTCAAAGTCTACAAGAGGAGGACTTCAACTGTTTGGCGTGACTTTGAGATGCTTCCGACAAAAGGCAAAGAACAGCCTTCATGCAAATGTAAGCAGTGTGGAAAGAAATTTATTGCTGCCGGAGCATATGTTCAGTATAATTTGAAGCGCCATTCGGAGTTATGTCGAAAGAAATTTGACGTGCCATTGAGCATTCCCGTTTCTACAGGTAATGCATTTTTAATCTATATGTTGGCTATCCAAAGTTATAAGTTTATGATTTAAAAAATATATATATATATATATATATATATATATATATATATATATGTCCAAAAGGTTCTGGATTTCCCATAAAATACAAAAATGTTTACTTTAAATATTAATGATGAGGTGGTGTAGAGAAAAGTTATAAATTTAAATGGCATTTAAGTTGCTATATGGACGGAGGATTTGAGTTATCAAAATAAAACATATAGAATGTGCACAATCTTGGCTGAGAATTTAAATGGAATAATCTGATGAAAAATTATGCATGATGGTATGGTTGATACCAATGTAATACAAATTATATTCATGCATATTTTTTAGAATCGTTTTTGGATTTTGTTGGCAGACTTGGTACACAGTAGACACTACAAAAAATTTACCAGTCATTTTTTTCTTACTACTATGCAAATGACTTATTTGTTTAATTGATTCATTGCTTCCATTGCTTCATTACCCACAGATTTTAAATTTCAGATTTATAATGCATAGATACGTTTTTAATGTTTCATACAATTCATTTGATGTAGACCTTGTACAACCACAATTGGAAGAGGTCAGTGAAGATAAAAAGAGCATGGAGATCAATAACGATGAGCACAAGGAAGACAGCTCTTCTAATCCAGTCTCTTAGTGATGTCTGAAGGCTTTTTGATATGGCACTTGGATTTTGCCATGAACGATAATTTGATATGCCATGTAATCATTTTGGGTTTTTATTATCTTAATCTGTTATGTGTTTTAGTTTTTGATATGGAACTGAAAATGGCATCTAATTTATTACTTGGTTATTTATTATGGAACTTTGACATGGTATTTTTATTTAGTTAGTATGGAGTGTGGAACATTTTGGACTACTAGTTGTTTTAGTGGAAGAATTGCCGAAGTATTTGCATTTGTTGTTATTTTGATTTTTTTTACTTGATTTATGGTTGAATTCTGAATGTACATACATGGGCAACATAACAGGTTATTCGACAATGTGGGAGTGGAATTCAAACATGTTAAGTGTAATTTTTTTAGTACACTTATGTTTTGAATTTGAAACAACAGAGAACAGGCCGAGATAGTTTTTATTTATTTATTGTTTTTTCAAAATATAAACGTGGTACATATGTTTTTTTTTATAGAAGTTCACTTTTTTCATTACATTGTTTGCTTTCAATTTTTATCAATTTAAGAGTTTAAACCATTTCTAATGAATTAGAGATAAAGATAAGTTTATTACATTAAGGGTATTTCATAATTTTCATTAGTTGTTTAGCTCTTTCCCTAAACGTCAGGGGCAACATCAAAAAATAAAATATTATAAAATTTAGTATTTAGTTGAGTTTTTATCATTTTGTACTCAACCCGAGGTTTTTTTAAGATTATGTATTAAAATATTTAAGTGGTTTCTCTTGTTTGGAGTCCCCATTTTATTAATTAAGTGAATGTCCTTAACGTCTATATTTAAGTTGTGACTATTGAAGGAAAGATAGTGAGGTAAATATACATGTCTAACTTGCACTAAAACATTGCTTACAAAATAGGATTACTCTCCTGATGGTATTCAAATTACTTTATTCACTTATAAAAAAAATTTCATTAAAACAAACATGTTTGTTTGTGAATACATTATTCAAGGTAACTGATAAATTTTTTTTTTTATAATAATGTGGTACCAAAAAAGAACACACACATCTGCCGTTATTGAAAAAAAAAAAAAATCAATTACCTTTATTTTTTTTTTTAAAAAAAGAGTCAATCGAAGCACAATTCTTATCTCAATCCAATTATCACAACAATTATGTTTTGAACAATTACAAAAAAAAGAAAAGAAAAGAAAATAAAATAAATCCATAAGAAATAAAAACAATAAATAAAAAAACCTTCAAAAAATTCATCCACTCTTTCTTACCTACGTACAACTTTAAACTCTCCTCATATAAAACAGAGAAAATAAAATTTAACTCCCCATTATCATGAAACAGTTACAGTTTATCAGTTACAATATTATTTTGACTCTGTCTATCCTTATCCTCATGTCTCATCTGCAAAAGGTCCTTAGAAAAAATGGTCAACATCGAGTACGTAGCTGAGTCAAATGATCAATTCTGTCGAAGTAAGGAATGAAATGGTCTTTTTCTTCCCAAGTATGTTTAAATTTATTTGGAAATGTACATTTCTATATGTTAAGGTCGAATAACTGCATATTACGTAATGAAACAGTTTGGCAAATGCCCATACATGTTTCATTGGTAGGTGGTGTGCATATCTGGATTTTATGTTCCAATATGGCTCAATGTCATGCTGCAAAACCATAACCGACATGGGGTATATTACATTAGCATTATGACAACTAACTTATTGCTCGTTATATTCGTAACTTAATTATATACAAGTTTTTTTTTGTTTTTCCTACGCAAAAAATATATAGAGAAAATACTTATTGGCTATCCAAAGCCAAGTACAGTTACCAAAACAACATACCCAATGTTAACAACAACACAAGCAATTACAGGTCAACAGGCTAAGACAGATTCCAAATTAACGTTCAAAAGGGAAACAAAAAAGATATTCAACAACACTCTAGCCCATCTGTATTGCAAACTTGAGCCATAGGGGTCATAAAAACACATATATTTAGTATTACTAGATTCATAAATGCCACAAGCAAGAGCCATACTTTCACCTTCATTTTGTGCTTCCTTGTTGTGTCGAATCATGAACTTCGTCATCCCCCATAACATGGGCTACCACTTCACTTAGCATGTTAGTAATCAAGGTTGCAATCCTCCTTGCGTGGTCACGCTCCTCAATGGCAACGTTTAACTGATACCTCAACAATCTGTTCCTAACGTCTCCATCGCAATAGCTGGTTCCTTCGCTTTGAGATGCCATTTCAGAACTTGATGGCGACATGGTAGGAGATGTCCACGATTGGGAAGCACCATACTACACATTCCTACCATTACGTTGCATGAACTCCATGTATGCAGATTCTGCTTCCTGTCGATCCTTGTATGACTTGTGTTCAGCGTTCGCGAATCTATGAACTTGTCTACTTGCTTCTGCCCAATTGTCGTATATGCCAGGAGCACGACCAACGAAAACAACATAGTATCTGCCACCCTAAAAGAGTTCGTACAACAACACTGTATGTTAAAACCATATTTATTGTGCTGGGGTTAGAACTTACGAAGTTTCGAAACTGAGGTATTAGATAAACATGTACCATGTTGCTCTACCAACAGGTGCCAGTGGACTGCAGCAACGTTGACGTTTCTTGTTCAAAGATCTGACAAACAGTTGCATAATCAGCATTTGGTTTATACAGTAGTAAATTATTTAATGACAAGTACAAAAAAAGGTTGGCATGTTACCTCTAGAAGCGAAGGAGGCTTCTCTTCTCCCTGACTGAATGTTTTCCTCTGCCAATACCCCCAACCAGAAAGAGAGGAAGCTGTCATTTTATATAAAGTGGAATATCTGTAGTACTCGATTGTACAAATATCGAGTACAACATATAACTCGCCTTTCCCAATAACGAGTATAAACAACTGTCCTAACTGCCAGTTTGGTGAAGTAAATAATACTCGGTCTCCTCAGGGACGAGTTTTATTAAACTCCATTTCAGAATCACTGTGCGTCTTGCTCGTAGTTGTAGGTTTTAATAGTACTCGGTGTCTGAATAATTGAGTTATATGTAACTCGATTTGTGCAGGGACGAGTTAGTTGTATGACGTACAAGGTTTTAATAGTACTCGGCTTCTCTATAATCGAGTTATATATAACTCGATTTCTTTGGAGCCGAGTACTGTCCAACCATATCACACCCCCCACCCGCCCAACTTTCTGGGACCACTTACCAATTATATTTGACACTGTCGTTCTGAATTCTAGACGTGGACCGGTCTGAGATTGCAACCATTGTGTCACAGCTAGTACCAGCTTCAACTTCAATTAACCATCTGTACATAGCACGCTCATTCTCTCAAGTGCACTTCATCTCTGTTCTGTCAACATCTCAGTTGATAGGTAAATAATACTTGATAACACTTTACAACAACACAAATTTTTTCATTGTTGTGGGTGTTGAATTGGGGTATCTGAACAAAATTATGTGGTACAATTTTTGAGAACAGAAATTATTTCAATGTTGTGGGTCTTCAATGCTAAGTATCTGAACATAATAATGTGGTACATGTTGCATGCTAGGAATTATCTCCCTTATTTGCAATGCTTTTGCATGTTAGGAATTATTTCAATGCTTATGAATTATCTCCCTTAGAGCAACAGGAATTTTTTCAATGTTGTGGGTCTTAAATGGGGACATCTGAACATAATACTGTTGTGGACAATTTTTGAGAACACAAATAATATGAATGTTGTGGGTCTTCAATAGGGGGTATTTGAATATAATAATGTGGTACAATTTTTGAGAACACAAATAATATGAATGTTGTGGGTCTTCAATAGGGGGTATTTGAACATAATAATGTGGTACAATTTTTGAGAACATAAATTAGTTGAATGTTGTGGGTCTTCAATGGGAGGTATATGACCATAATAATGTGGTCCATATTGCATGGTATGAATTATCTCGCTTATTTGCAATGCTTTTGAGTTCTCATTTGTTGAACAATATCCAGCATGAAACTCGACCACATTGTGCAAAAATTTTCGTTATCGAAATGAAGTCTGATGGAGTAGACGATATAATTATTCAATAGTATTTTTTAGCATGTTTAACACAATTTGCTTAGGTTTGTTTACCTCCATGAACACCCAAACATAGGGCATGTATAGTTAGCCTATGCTTTCACAATATTACGCAGCATGATACAATTATTACTATTTGTGGTTTAGGTCCGTTATGAGTCCACATTACTTCTATGTTTACTACGACGGGGAGGCATATATTAATGATTTGCACGGGCTATCATACCGAGGTCCGAACCAAAAGTAGACGCTTATTGAAGTGAAACGTGGGATACACACGAGAAAACTTAAACGGAAAATAATGTCAACTATGGGGTTAGACAAGGATACCCACGACATCTCCATTGTATTTCGGGCTCCGCAGCAACTAGTAGGTACCCAAGTGTTCTACAATTCAATTCCGTTACAATGCGACAATGATGCAAATATAATGTGGGGAGTGATAAAGCGGGCAGGGCAATTCATAGGTTCTGACTTGTATGTAACTGTCCATACCCATGAGTTCAATGTCGACGGGGGTTCGCAATATGGCAGTAGAGTTGGAGAGCAAGAATCAGTTCTTGTAACCGTTGTGTACCAGTCAGTTACACTTGAGACATCTTTGCCCTACAACTGTCAACCATGGAATGGGGTTGCTATGGACAATACTGAAGACGCCGAAGTGTTAGGGTCTATCCATACCCATGAGGATGAAGGATATACTCACCGAAATGAAGATATCCAAACCTACTTGGACAAGGCAACCGAAATGGATGACACTCGAGATGTGTATGAGGAGTTCATTAATAACGATGGACCGGTAGAGAATCCAGAATTGTTAGATGAACTACAAGCAGAAAATAATCCGAACCCTAACCCCGAATGGTTCACGTCAAACACATGGGATGACATTGATGACCCATCACCTTCCCTGGAAACAGGTCTGCTGAGTTGGCGACTGGGGGACGAACCGAGCAAGGGGATGCTATTCAAGAATAAAGTTGCAGTTCAGCACGCGCTAACCATGTTCTCCGTTGGGCTCAATAAAAAATTTAAGTACATGAAGTTAGACCCCGAGAGATTGGTTGTAACGTGTGTACACGATGCATGTCTGTGGTCAATTCGAGCTATCTACAGCAAAAGGTACAAGCTGTGGATGATCACAACATGTAAGGGTCCCCACACTTGCTCATCACTCCAAGTGGATCATGATGGAAGGATGATGGATTCGAAGTTCATTGCCATCGCACTTGAGTCATACGTATGGGAAGATATTTCAAGAACAGTAGCAACCCTGCGTAGTGTTCTTCATGCACAGCACGGCCATTGGGCGTCTCACTATAAGGTTTGGGATGCAAAACAGAAAGCCGTTGCAGCCATCTATGGTGATTTCGATGAGTCATACACAGAATTGCCTCGGTTCCTGGCAGCGTTAAAAGATGCAGATCCAACCACAGTGACACAATTGACGTGCGACCACCGTAGTGTGCCAGGAACTTGCACATTTAACTGTGCCTTTTGGGCTTTTGGTCCGTGTATAGAAGGGTTCAAGTATTGTAGGCCGGTGATAAGCATCGATGTAACGCACCTCTATGGCAAGTACAAGGGGAAGTTGTTGATAGCAATGGCAACGGATGCTAACAACGAGGTTTATCCACTCGCGTTTGCCGTTGTTGAGAGTGAGAGGAAGGAGACATGGGGATGGTTCTTGGCATGCCTGAAATGATATGTTACGGACCAGAAAAATCTTTGCATCATCTCTGACCGACATTCGGGTATAAAAGCTTGCTTTGATGACACAAGGATGACTTGGTTGCAGCCTCCCCAGGCCCATCACCGGTATTGCCTCCGCCATGTAGTTAGCAATGTGAACACAAAATGGAAAATTCCGGGGTTGAAGAACATGGCATGGAGGGCCGCAAGCGCGAATCAAGTTAGAAAGTTTCAGGCCACACTGGATTTAATTCGCAATGTCAAACCGGCTGCACACAGGTACTTGGAAAATGAAAACAAAGAAAAGTGGACACTTGCACACGACGGAGGGCATCGATACGAAGCAATGACAACCAACCTATCAGAGTGTTTTAATAGAGTACTGAAAGGTGCACGCAGCTTGCCAATCACGGCAATGGTGAGGTACACCTTCTTCAAAGTGAACTCCTACTTTGATGCTCGTCGTAATCTCGCTCTAGAGCAATTGGAAGCGGGTCAAGAATGGTGCAAGTATGCCATGGACAAGTTCGAAAAAAACCAAGCGAAGGCAAAGGACCATTTGGTGACACGGATGTGCACACAAGCGCGGTTATATCAGGTTGACACACCGGGTAATCCTCTAAGTAATGGGGGCGGACAACACATGCACAGGGTTGATCTTCGGGGTATGACATGCATATGTGGAAAATGGGAAGCATACAAGATGCCGTGTTCACACGTAATAGCAATTTGTGCTAAGTATAAGCACGATGCGCAGCAGTTTATTGATCCTTGCTATAGCGTGAGTCATAGGTACCATAGCTATGAACCGGTATTCCAACCGTTGAAAGACAGATTAGCATGGCCGGATCCGTAAGAAACTAGAGTAGTGATGCCCAATCTGCAACTGATCTGGAACAAAGGTCAGCCAAAGTCCACACGAATCCGCAATGAGATGGACGAGAATGATAGGGAGTTGCCGACCTCCCTATGGATCGAGAATGGACCCAAGTCAAGATGTGGGTTGTGTCGCCAAGAGGGGCACAATCGTAGAACATGTCCTACTCGAAATGCGGAGTCAACTAGCGGTGGAGTTGCATCATTGGTAAAGGTCATATATCTCCTACAACTTTTGTCATATAAATTGGCACTATTAAGAACTCAGTAGTAGTGTCTTTGTTCTTTATTGCCATAGTAAGTATTTGGACTAGTCATGAAACAAACACTGGTGTTCATGCATGTATAGGCAAATGAGGTTGTTCAGTTGTTTTGTTACACTATTCGTCATAAGTCATGTAAATTTTTCCTGTTCTGCCTATGTTGCGTGTTAATAACTTATATAAGTCCAGTGTACATAACATTTTTTAACTATTTACAGTAGGTATGGCAGCCAAGGTGGATGGGTGCTAACGGACATACGTTGCGCAGCCAAGATGATCCCTACCTCTTTAATTGGAAGCAACCGAATGTCACTAGTTGAACAGGCCGATGATGAGAAGACAAATGATATTGGTCATTTTTTGCTTAGAAGTTGATACTAAAGTTTGTACTTATGTAGTCATGCACTTTGTTAGTGGCATTAATGTTATGTACTGGATGGGGGTTTTACTAAGCCGGTCAAGCAAACAATTCAGTTTCATGTAAAAAACGAAGTTATTGCAATGGGGTTTCACTAACCTGTTTTAGTATGATTTCCAACTTCTCCAACTTTGTTGTATTCATATTTATATAGCAGGGGCAATCTCAAAAGCAACAAGTATGTTGCATGCCATGCACTTGTTGCTTCATGGTGTATAAAACTGGTGTATGCCATGCACATACCTGGTGTATAAAACTGACTAAGCTGCAACAGGAAAAAACATGCAGGCCGAGTTGTAATATGTAGTGGAAGGTTTCTCTACAAAACTCAATTTTTGTGAAATCGAGTAACATTAATAACTCGGTAGTGGAAAAATCGAGTACTATGTCGTCGTTTCTGAATTAGTGCTACAACAAAATACTCGATCTTCTAATAAGCGAGTTCAACAGGTAACTCGACTTTAACAAAATCGAGTATTTCTGAAGAATAACTGATCAGTCGAACTGGCTGCGACCCATCGAAATGCATAAGTCCAGCAATGTGTGACTGTAAGAATCGATTATTATTCGATTGCTGCGCGACCAATCGAGGAAGTCATGAGTCCAGTCATGGGTGTTGGTGTTTTGACGTGAAATAGGTAATGGGTTTTTTTGTATGGATGTTGTACCCACATTTTCTACCCTTTAATTGCAAAGAACGCATGATTTGTGAGAAATGAAAAATTAGAGTTCATGTCTTCATATTGGGAATTTCGGGATTTTGATGTATTGCTTCATTTGATCTGAACTGGTTCATGGGTTGCTGTGTATGCATGTTGGCGAGATGTTTTCTATCATTTATATTCAAAATTTTCACATCTTGGTATGCATGTTGGTTCATTCACCAATCTTGTTCTTCGTGGAATTTGGGGTTTTGTTGAATTGGGTATAATTGCCTGAAATTGACCACATGGTAAGTTTGATGGATGGTAGTCACTGGTTTTACACCCGTTGCACAATGTACACCGTGGGTTTGCATGGTTCTCAAATAACTTGACTGTATGGGTCAATGTTCATGTACATAGAGAAAAATTTTCATTTCAATGCATTCATTCATTGACGCTTATTGTGCATCAATATCATGCAGTCTTTTTGTCATGTATATGTACATTGTGTTTATGTGTCTCTAACGCAGTTCTAAATATTGGTTTTCTGTTGTGCTTTCATTCCCACCTGTAGATCCTAGTTATGGCTCCTAAGAAGTCTAAAACCATTAAAACCAAAGCCAAAAGAGTGTCTGCCTCCTCATCTAAGCCTGCCAAAAGAGTGTTTGCCTCCTCATCTAAGCCTGCAATTGTGTTTGATCAAACAACGTTTGAAACGGTTACAAAGGCGCAAAGGTTTGAAAATGTAATTCAATATAGGAAAATTTGGCCGGAACGAGAAATCAATCTAGATGAATTACCACTTGCTGCCCTAGGAATCTACAGTGTAGGAACTGGTTGTCTCTATGTAAAGATTTACAACCTCCTCCAGTTGCACTGATTAGAGAGTTCTATTCCAATCTCGAAATTCGTTCTGATGATGATTTGGCTACTTGGATTCGAGGTCGATACTTTGTCATAACTAAGAAAGATATATCCATTGCTCTTGATGTACCTCGTGTTAGAACACCTACTTATCCATACTCGGACCGTCCTCCTATATTTGATGTTATGACTCTTCTTTGCGGAAGATCAATGACATTGGGATTTGAGCCAAGAATTAACTCGAGTGACTTAACCAAGCTTAATTATATCTTATTTAGGACAGCTTGTCACAACATCTTCCCCATCTCCCATGTCCATACTATTCCTAGAGAGAGGTGTTTCTTTTTGTATGCCCTCGTCACTAATGCCTCCATTTATTTTCCTTCCCTTTTCTATCAAACACTTGTTGGGGCGCATAGGAGTAAGAGTAAGAAGCATGGTCTATTCTTCCCAGTTTTCATCTATAGGGTTCTATGCTATGTAGGGGTAGAGAACTTTCCTTCCCTAGAGTTGATCCACATCACAGCCCCTATAGGAGCCACCTTTCTCAAACAGCGAACTGCACAAAAGAGGAATGTTGGACCGAGTGTTGGGTCATCAAAAAGGCCACGAGTACAGTCCACCACTGGAGACGATCATGCTAAGCAGAGTCCTGTTGATCCTACAGGTATCGTTGCTGACATTGGTGACGATGGGGTACATGCTCACAGCACAGCTGCAGACCCCATCGTTCCTCCTCTATCTCTTCGTGCTATGATGGAGACCTTTATGACGACTCAAGCAGCTCATGGACAGCTTTTAGATGGGCTTATTGTTGAGGTTGCTGCGTTGAGAGCAGATTTTTCAGAGTACAGTAGTGCTTTTCCACCTTCGCCACCGTCTGACTCTTGATGATTGCCTTTGGCAATACATAACAGACAGGGGAAGTGGGGATTGTAGCGTAGGAGCTTTAGGGTTAATTTGTAGCTTCCATAGATTATATGAAAGTTTTTTAATGTGATTCTCAAGATTTTGTATATTATTATATGTACTCTTCAAGGTCCACAAACATGGTTTTAATTTTATGATAATATGACCATATTCACAATGTGTGAAGACTTTTATATTGAATGATCATTTGCTTTCTTTTTTTCCTTCAACTAGAATGTTGATAAGGTAACCTCACTGATAACATATGCATATTTGAAGAAAAACTACAATCATTGAAATGATAACAGAAAGGAACCTACCTCGTTATATGCATTATTGATTAGTTATGCAATGGCTACACCAATAAAATAAAAAGAGATCATAAAAGTAGATTAAACACATACTAGCCTCTGAGCACGCACGTGCACAGAGGTTGTTCTAATTTTATGGATAAGGATTAATTTAAAGCATTGATTATAATTTGGGATTACTACATTTTCCAAACAAAAAAAAAAAAAAGTACGGCATTGTGATTCACCGCACATAATACTCATCACACCCATACGTTTTTTTTATTTGTTTCATTTTATTTATTTATTTATTTTTTTATGATTGGAAAATGTAATAATCCAAAATTACAATAAATGCTGTAAATTAACCCTTACCCAAAATATTGAAGAGACTCTGAGCACACGCGTATTGAAAGCCTAGTTTATAGTTGTATTTGATAGATTAAATTTGCCGTACTCATACACCTTTATACTTTTGGATGAACGTTATATAGATTTTTTTTCATAATTAATACCTACGTTTCCTGTTTCCGGTCACTAATTTGTTTTGTGTTTCCACTTCTCCATCCATATCCTTATATTTAGGGAAATTTTTAAGATTACAATAGGGAATTCGTGTGAACCTATCCTTATTTAAAATTTTATGAAAATAAGAAGAACTACACATTTTAAAAAATCCCACTTACTACACATCCATAACAAAAGTGAAAAAGAGTTGAAATTCGAAATATACTTATTTCACCGGTGAAGGAATCAATAATGGTTAGCCACTTACTACACCCCCATAACAAAACTTAAAAAGAGATTAGATTTCAAAGATATCAATTACCCTTAAAACTGAGAAAATGCACATAACATTGTTAATGGAGCAGTAAAGTAATAGTCTATAAAAGAGGAAATGTAAATTGAATTTCACATAGAATTATACAAATGATAAATATAATTTATGTTACAAAAGAAATATGTTTACAACAATTTCTTAGATAATAACCACTTCAGGTGAGGGTTAAATTGGGTAACATTATCTAGTAGCTCAAATATATAATATAATAATACCCTCTAAAATAAAGTGGCATAAATTACATTTAAAAAAAAAAAATACCGTAAATTACATGGAAAACTTGTTTACATAATACCCTCTAAATAAGAGTAGTGTAAATTACTTTAGGGAAAAAGTAGCGTAAATTACCACTTCAAGTAGCCTAATTCCCTTAAAACCAAACACCAAGTTGGCCAATGATGAACACAATGCCTCCATAAATTCCTTTACATCCGGTCATACAGTGTCTTTTTTTTAATTTTTTTATTCCTGTTTAAATGAAATCCATTCTCAAATAAATTATCTAGAATTAAAAATTTTCTACAAAGTCTTTTAGGGTGAACGTTTTAGAATATATACTAATATTAACTCTTCTTGAGCAATTTGATATTAAAATAGATGGAGTTAAACTGAAAAAGTTTTCGTCCATGGAAATACGAAAATCAAAATCTTTTTCTTTCATGGGACAGATAATTGTTTTTGCAGATAATAGGAGAATAACAAAATAGAAATAAGTTCCCCCACAACCAGTTTTCCAAATTGTGTCACTTTGAAAGGGTTTTTTGGTCTTACTTGTGAGGTGATATTTCCCCCAAAAACAGTTGCAACCCGAAATACTACAATCACAATGATTCAGACATCATGCATTGAAAACGTATATGAGAGACTCGGAAAACAGTAATTCCGAAAACATGGAGCGCAACTAAATCTATCAATAAATCTATCAATGAAGAGATGTGGCATGAGAAGGAGACCAGAGGTGAGAAAAGGGTACAGAACCAACAATGAGCACAACAATAGTAACTAGTCACTAGCCCGTGCGATGCACGTGAAAACTATTGGAAAATAATAAAGCATGCATATATTAAAAGACAATTGAAGTTCATGTATGCTTGCAAGGGATACATACCTAAATAGTTCTTGCGGTAGAAATAGAAGCCTTATCTTTCAGATAAAGAACCGATGAAATGCTAGTGTGATCCACTATATGGTCAAACCTGTAATCCAAAACCAAGAAATGCCTAAATTTCAGACCACAAGTTCATATAAATAAAATAAATTTAAAAAGTTAAGACAAATCCCAATTCTTTCAAAAGCGATTTCAAATCTACTATTTGAGAGTATATATAGAATATAATTGAAGTTGTGATCTCACAAGTCATAGAGTTCGTAGCAATAAGCTATTGATTATTTATTATGTATGAGTTTTGTTCTTGAATTTTAATTTTCGAGAACTTGATAATTGATATCCAAACCTGAAGAATAAATAACAAAGAAGCAATTGAAGCATACAATAGTTGGTAACCCGTGCTATGCAGGGGAACTTACCTATTTTTGAGGTAAATTAAAATAATTTTATAAAATCTTAAATTGATTAAGAAACTATACCATTGCATGACTTGCTCTTGTATGACTTCAATTTGTGTTACAGTTTGATGAAGAAGCCATTGTTTGAACTTGCAATGACTTATACAAAATTTGTTTGTTAGACAGTTTCAGATACTGCAAAAAAAAAAACTCCAAAATTCAGATATTAAAACTTTTGAAAAACCAAAAAATATTAACGAATTAGATGATTCACTGCTTACAATTTATTGAAACAAAACAAAATATGTATGACTAAATATGCAACAAATATAAGAGAAAGATGGGTTACATTGAAAAGAATAATCCATCACTATAACTATTGAAAGGAATCAAAAGATTCAAAGCCTATACACACACACACGCACACACACACACACAAAACAAAGAAATATAAGAGAAAGACGGGTTACCATCAAAAGAATAATTCAGATGTTAAAACTTTTGAAAGACTACAAAATATTAAAGAATTATAAGATTTACTTCCTATAAATTTTTTAAACAAACAAAAAATAGGTATATGATTACACAAAGAAATCATACTTGGTATAGTTATTGAAATCTGTTAAACATGTTCAGATATTGCAAAAACTAACACAGATTCAGATGTTAAAACTTCCAAAATGTGAAAACAGATATATAATTAAAGAATAAGTGATTGAAACAATTCAAAAGAGAAATATACGAAAAATAAATTAGTGGGGCAAGCATAAAACAATCAGTTTTAAATTTTAACAGGTCTAAACTTTAAACGATGAAAAACCATAAAATAATTTTGTTTTTAAACAAAGTAGAAGAGAAGAAAATAAAAGAAAAAGAGCTTATACCTATACTCAGCTTTCAAAAAAAAAAAAAAAAAAAATTAGGGTTTGCACTGCTTTTATAGTGTTCATGCTTAACCTTGCAAATTTGGAAATAAATGATCAACTTTTGAGTTTGAATTTAAACTTGACTCTCTCTCTCTCTCTCTCTCTCTCTCTCTCTCTCTCTCTCTCTCTTATGTATTTTTGTATAAAAGAATACACAAATTTGTATGATTCAAGAAAGTATGAAAATACTCTCAGAAAACCCAAACTCTAAAGACCTCTCTCACCACAAGGAGAAACCTTAATTACATTACAGAACCAATGTCGAGGCACAAAACATGTGTGTGTGTGTGTGTGTATATATATCCGTCGAGCATAATTATGGAATCCAACATTCAACTAATTTATAAGTATCCAATTAGGATTTGGATTGCTCAAGTGGGCAAAAGTATTTTCTACAGATTTCTAATCTATATATATATATATATATATATATATATATAACCGAAGTCGTGTGATGCACCGTATAGTTAACAAATGTTAATTATTTTCACTTTATTCAATGTTACAATGCGTTAAAAAAAAAAAAAATGAACAGAGGATCCAGAGTTAGAAATTAATGAAAGAAAACAAAAATATATAAAACCATACAAAGAACAAAGATGGGCTACCCTAAAAAGAAAGTTACATGGCTATACTCTATAGTTGTTGAAATCTGCCAAATAGTTTTAGATATTGCAAAAAATAATCCCAACATTTAAAAGTTTAAACATTTGAAAGGCCAAACAATTTAAAGATTCATAAGGAAATCTAAATATCGCCCAAACGAAAGTATTAATTCTCAAAAAGATGCCAACACAAAAAAAAGGGACATAAACTTCAATTCAAAAAGGAATTTCCATTGAAAGAAATTTTGAATGATATGAGACAAAAATATGGAAAAATAAATAAAAGGCATATGCTAACCTCCATGACTATCATAGACACCAAAGAAAGGTGGAACTGTCCAAATTTGGATAAGCTACATGCTACAAAAGAAAAGAAAACACGGTAAAATAGCATAATCTATAGAAAATCATTGAGATTATGAGTCCACTCAATAGACCCATTGAAAAGGCGATCCAAAGAAGTCATAGAAAAATTCAGAACAGATTTTAATTCAGCCACCCAAGAGATAGGTTGTAATTCAAAACATAAATCATTGAAGGCGATCCAAGAGACATTGATTATCATTGTTGAATTAAAAAAAAAAATAAATAAATAAATAACGGATGCACGGGAAATTCAGCCACTAAGTAGTAATATATAAATGTCTTAAAACCTAAACCTAAACCTGAACGTAAGGACTAAATGGTTGAGAAACATTGTTTAATTTACCAATTCATAAAATATATACCTTTGAACTTCTCTCCGCAATCAATTTTGTTAGCATTCTGTGACTTGGATCCTGCTTTGCAAACGTAAGGACTAAGTGGTTGACAAACATTGTTTAACTTACCAATTCATAAAATATATACCTTTGAACTTCTCTCCCCAATCAATTTTGTTAGCATTCTGTGACCTGGATCTTGCTTTGCAAATGTTCCATAAACCAAATACATCAGGAAAGCAAGAGAAGGCGCATAAAACTGTGAATTTTAACAATGTTTCTCAACCATTTAGTCTTTATGTTCAGGTTTAGGTTTAGGTTTTAAGATATCTATATATTACTACTTAGTGGCTGAATTTCCTGCGCATCAGTTTTTATTTTTTTATAATTTGTTTTTATATTATATTTAAAAATTGTGCTTACGTGGAAAATTGTGGAAGCTTCAAAAGCTTCAGTTATATATATATATATATATATATACACATTAGCAACTAATGAGAGGAAGTAATTTTGAAAAAGAGCATGAATAACTTTTTTAGCAGGCTTTATTTAAATGTAAAGAATCTACAACAAAATCATGTTTTGGTTAGAATGTATTTTGTATAATTGGTAGCTATTGGATCCAACTTGTTTAGCACCTACAATTAAATAGATAAAGTGCTCATTGGTCAGATCATCTGCTGAATTTACCATTATTAGTAGTGTGAAGATAGATTCCAAACAGCCATTGCATATTATTAGTATAACAAAAGCCTAACCTGATATAGTATTGGATTCATCTAAAGTGCTCCCAAAGATAGTATTCACACTATTTGGAATAAAATAAGTTGCCACCTCTTCTACCATCACATCCACAGGAACATCTAATAAGCTGTCAACTATAACTTCTTTGTCACATCTTTGGAGGATTTCATCATTCAATTGAAACAGAACCAGCGTATTTTCCACATTACCAAAATAATAATAGGAGCCTTCACTAATTGTTTGTTGATAATTCCCACTGTTTTTCCTGATTTCAATCTCTTAGTAGCACCATTCAAAGGTTTAGATACTAGAACCATACTTCTCTAAGTACCTCAAATAGATTTCCATTAATGGTTTTACATTGAAGGGCAAAGGTACCAGGACCATATGAAATACAAACATCAAATAGGTTGCCAGGGTCCACTTCACTTCTACAACACATCTCTACTTGAGTTCAGATACCTCTTTTTCTTTTTTTCTTTTTTTCTTTTATTAAATCAAACGCCTTTTTGACCTTCTAGCTCGTGCTTCATCCATAACTATCTCAAATAATATACTTGTTCCATAATTATCGAACCAGTAACACAACATTACCGCTAACCACTCACCATATTTGTTAGTTACTTGAAAATTAAATAATTGGGAAAATACAAAGTTCTGGTAGTTTGTGAATACCATAAAAAACGAATATGTTAAAAGCTCTAACGAAAATCATATTAACAAGAAGTCATATAATTTACCAATAATAATAACAATACTATCAGTAAAAAAGTAGCTAACCTTTTTCAAGAGAATAAGAAATTTGTTATACATTATCAGGGTTAAATACTAACCACACTGCAATCACAACATAAACAGGGGAAAAAATTGACCTTTGTTAACAAAATAAGCAGGTACTATGGAAATTCACAACTAACTACTTGTCACATGAGGCATAGGAATAATTGACCAATAACAAAGAGGTAGCCTTTGGTAAGGAAATAAGTAGTTAAAAAGCCTCAGTTAATTGGCAACAGAGTTTTCCAATTTTATGACAATCTCCTGTGGGGGACAAAAGCACATCAAATAAGGACATAAAGTGTAAAAACATTGATGACGACCTTTGTTGAGACAATAAGCTGTGTAAAGACCCTTTATCATATAAGTTACCGAGCATGTACACACATAAAACAAAATATACTATTACACAATCAGGGGAAGAAGAAGATGTAGAACCAAATCTGTTTTGAAATTCGATTTCTAAAGCATGGGGAGACAGTCCTGTGTGTGCAATATAAACAAGTTTTTTGAAATATATCATGGAAATATTAATGCATTATCAGAACTCTCAATTTCAATTCAAACACTGCTACAGTTTCCTTGCAACTTGTTATGAAACATAAAATAAACATGCAACATAGTATTCAGGAAAGAGAATAATTATATAATTACAGAATAAACATTCTTCACCAAGAGGAAGGAAAGCATAGGCAGATGAACGAAAGGAGTAATCAAATCTTATAAATGGTTGGAATTCGTTTTGCATAGCATAAACCTGGAGCAGTTAAATTCTAAGTTTCCTTGCAACTTCCTATGAAATAGGAAATAAACATGCAACGTCAGTGCTAGGAAAACAAATACATTATACAATTAAACAATATAGTTTTTTCACAACAACGAACGAAAGCATAGGCAGATGAAAGGAAGAAGTAATCAAACCTTAGGAAGCATAAACTAGGAGCATTAAAATTATCAGTTTCCTTACAACTTGTTATGAAACGGAAAATAAACATGCAACATCAATCATAGAAAAACAATCAAATTATATAATTAGACAACAAAATTTTTTGACAAAAAGGAATGAAAGTTTAGGCATATTAAAGAAATGAGTAATCAAACCTTAGGAATGGTTGGAATTGGTTTTGCAGAGCATAAATCAGGACCATTAAAGTTGTAAAGAAAAGTAAAATTGGAATAGATGGAGAACCTCTTCCTATATAAGATACATAAATAGCATTCATTGAAAAATAGGGGAGCTGTATGTTAAGGTGGCTTAATCAGTGTGGTAACTGCGACTATGCACCGTTAGTTGAGTAGGAGAGGAACAATCTTGGGTTTTGATTATTATAGAAGGAGAGGTGAACCTGAAAATACACGGGTGTGGGGGAAAAAAATAAATAAAAAAGGAGCACAACTAACTTTCACCTAACTTCTATATGAAAGTGAGCGTAATTACAATTGATCCCAGTTAAATTTAGACAGATGGAGGAAAATTAGACACCAATTTCATATTTAAATTGGTGTCGTCCCCACAAGAATCTAGACACATGACATTGGTAACAGTTATGACCCTCTTCATACAGTGTTTTTCTAGCCTGTATTGACATGACAAGCCTTACTAAATTTTGATTGTAATGCTTGAACCATGAAATGAGGTTATAAATGCACCACAATAATGACCTTTCTACCCCCACTAAATTCGTTGATTGAGTAAGCTATGAGTCGCAGCATCTCAATGTCAAATCGTAAAATGTGAAACAAGTTTGGATCTATTTCAACATATGGATCATCAAAAGCTCCAGCAGATCAACAACTACAGACATACACAGACCACTATGGAGGGAAATGGGTTGGAAAGAAGAGAGATTTCATTAATATGCCAATATACACGTACGAGAGTCTTGGAAGCGTCGGACACATCATGGTCGGCAAACCCACAAAACTAAGTACAGATACAATCGCAATAGAGTTCACCGCAGCAGAACCACCATGGTCAACCCTATACGAGAAGAGGTGTGAGTTTGAGGTGTATTATTGATGGCACGGGTTACGAGTTCCTAAGGAACGCTCAGCCGAGTTACCTAGAGATGAACCTGCCAACATACTTGCTCGTCTTGAACAAGAGAACAATCAAATGCAAAGGCGACTAGACTGTTTTCACACAATCCAAAAAGCTAGGAAGCATCTAAAGGGGAAGGCGCAAGAGCGAGCCATGAAGTCTATTAATGAAATTACTGTGTTAGATGATGAAAGCGATATTTCAGACTTCTCAGATTCAATCAATGATGACTTCCAGAAATTTCTACCTACGAACATTAGACGTTGTTGTTAATGTCTACACATTCTGTGCAATACAAAATGTTGTTCTTAACATCTGAAAAATGATGATTATGTACGTTCAATTTTTGCAAATCTAAAGAGAAACTGTTCATTAGTTTTCGCTAAGTTTAAATGAAATCAGTTTATCATTTTTTACCTGCTGTTCTTTGTTGCTACATATGAAAATTTAAACTGAAAATTTCATACATTCTACAATACAGACTCTTCCAAACCACACACACCAACCACTCTTTCACAGAAAAACCATATGGTTCCTAAAGCAAGGACTCGCCGGAGTAGAGTGGGGCCCAACTGAGACCATCACTGTCGAGGTATAAAAACACACATTTGTTCAAGATAATACTCCCTTCCAACATGCATTCCGTGAAACTGATAATGTATTACATTGTTATGTCAGTATGTTGCAATGTTTTCAATGGATTAGCTAAGTGTATATCCCTTTGTTAATTCATTCTTTCCCTGTTGTTCTTTGTTGCTACATATGATTCTTGTGCTTTGGTTGGAAAATGTCCTCTGCTTAGATATGTTGATGTTTCCAATATTCTCTCTGTGTAAATTGAAATGTTACCCACATAACACTTATCACCCAATCAAGCATTATTGCACATTACTTGTAGGAAAATTTAATAGATCCAATACATACAGACTCATCCAAACCACACATACTAACCACACATATGATTTAATAATACGAATAATTTATATATATGACACCATCAGTCGCTGTATCATATACCCGTATCCGTGTATCTTAGTTCTGCTAGTGTACTACTTTATATAAATACATTACATACAGACTCATCGAAACCAGGCCAACCACTCATTTTGTCTTCCTCTTTATGTAGAAGAAAGTTTTTTGTTACTTTCGTAACAAACTTTTGTCTGGCTTCATGTTTTATGGGCAAATCAGTTGAGGGATATGTTTCTATCATCTTCATATAAGTCTATTATTTCTATCTGATGATCTTCCAATTTACAGTTCTTATTGGGTGGATATTGAATCTCAGTGGTAGTCTTATCAAATATAAGAACATGGAAGCTTGAATTTCCTTCATATCTGAAAACTAGAAAATAAACATAACAGATAGAATGGTATTCAACGAAATCCTGCCAACCATTACAAAACCAAATGTTGTTATCAACTTTCTTCAATCCCACTTGCCAAATACCACCATAGGGAACAGTGAGTGTAGCTACCATGGATAGCTCAGCATTGTTGAACCCTGACCACAAGTACCCATCCACACTCACGTGAAAATACAGAGCATCCCTTCAAAGTTTATGCATTAATTTTGGGGGTGAGTTGTCCACCATTTCTACTTATACACTTTGCAGTGCTGCATGTGTTGCTCAACAGTGCGTCACACTGTTGAACCCTGTCCAGTCATATCACTTACACGCACATGCGCACACAGATATGCATCCTTTTGCAATGCACCGTTTTCAAGGATGCAGAGCATCCCTGAAAAGTTTATGATACATTTAACACAGCTCGACACTGTCTCGTCAAGTCATGTCAGACGAGGCACAGGAATGTTGAATAGTCTTCACGTGAACCCTATCCAGTCATATCACCTACACGCTCGTCAATACACAAATATGCAAATTTTTGCAATGCACCGTTTTTAATGATGCAGAGCATCCTTGAAAAGTTTATGAAACATTTAATGCAACTCGGCACTGTCTCGTCAAGTCATGTCAGATGAAGCATAGGAATGCTGAATAGTCTTCACGTGAATAAACACACAACCTCCTTTGCAGTACACATCACCTGCCTTCTACTGTAGCATAAGCTATAGCCATATCAAACAGTTGCCTACGCGAACCACGTGCACTAATAGGTGCCACTGTATAGCCAAGTCATGTTCGCAGTTAGTATGTGCTCCTCAACACCTCACTAAACAATACAATGTCGAGACATATCATCTTTATTCACGTGAATACTTACCCTTACATATAATCACATTCACGTGAATATTTACCCTTGCAAAACTCCTATATAAAGTCCTAGTCCCATTTACATCTACCCTTGCAAAACTCCTATATAAAGTCCCACTCCCATTTACATCTACCCTTGCAAAACATCTACAGATACCGATCATAAGTCACATTTTCCAATGTCAATGCGCAATTGGATGCTACCTCATTTTCCAGATAACTATAGGAGGGAGAGAGATTTCGACGAGAGGGAATACTATGCCGGACTGCGGCGGGAGTGGGACTTTCGTGTGAACGAGTCCAACGCTCTACACGATGATCTCGTGCGACCCGGAGCACCTTTTGTTGATCGTGTCTCACTCACACTATCACGACAAAGTATGCACCAATATGAGCGTGCAGTGACAAAAATAAAAAAAGAGAATAATCTGATGATACTCCGTAGGTCCAGGTATCACATGCTACAGCTAGCGGAAGAGCTGGCCGCTGCCACGAACTGGCAACTCACTCCGACAGAACGTAACAATGTCCTCAACTATGAGGACTACCTGTCAGAGTGAATGCCTATGTGGTATGTGTGTTATGTCTAGGTTAAGTCAATAATGTTAGTAGCATTAGTGTTCAATATGCAATGCATGCATATTGGTGACATCGTGTAAGTTACTTTAAGTTTTCTGTGTTATGTTGTAGGTGCTTATTGTTATGTTCTAGGTGCTTATTGAAAAACATCATGTGTGGGAATATTTGACTTTTATGCGTTCTGTGGGAATAAACTAGATTACGAATAATGTGCATGGTCCACATAATCAATAATAAGGTTTACATGGTACAAATGCAACAATAGTGACACACATACATTTAAAACATAGTTAACAAAAATAGTTAAATAACAAAGTCTAATTATACCACGACACGATTAGTCTTCATCTGACATCTCCACGTTTGACTGATAAATGGGATCAGGAAGAAGTGATTGCATGAATTCTGCGTGCTCGTACCACCCTCCCTCCACTGACTCTCGAATCTCGACTTGGGTCCGATATCGATTAAGACGTATCTTCATTCGATTATTTTCTTCTCTTATGCGGTTCAATGCTTTACGAAGTTCGTCAATCGTGTCTCTAGGCATCTGCGATGCGAGTCGCTGAGGCACAGGCAACTTAAAACTAGCCAACTCATCATAAAACATTTGTTGTTCACGAAATAACCAATCCCACTCCTGTCTCATGGTATTGTGAACGTAAGCACTATTTCGCAGATTTGGATTGATTGGATAGCTAAACTCATCTTCCAATACCCAGCAACGACCCATAGCAGTGAACACATCGTGAGGCCTATAGAGTTGTGGGTTGCCAGAATTAGACATTGACACTGAATACAATAACATCAAATGATCAAGTTAACAGTGTGCATCAACTGTTGGTAAATAATGTAATGCTGCATAAGATGGTACATGACAGTGGCGGAGGTAGGATTTCAATTCAGGGGGGGCAAGCTTAGAAGTCAATATTACCAAAAAAAAAAAATTATATATATATTAAAAAAAATTATAAAAACAACTATAAGTGTCATACAAGAACTATGTAAACTATATTTATACATTTAAATTAATACTATAAAATAAATTGTGGAAATAAATAAATTTTAAAAATATTTAAAATATAGCAATTTACTTGCAAAGTTGTATACACATCTCACTATCTTTTCTTGATTGTTTTTGAAACTATAGGAAAAGTTCGACTTTCTTTTTATTTTACAAACTAATTAAAATTTTAGTTCATAGCATAAACCCACAATTTAAAACTGAAATGTCAAGAAATTGAGGACCAAAAAACAAAAAAAAATTGTGTACAATATAGGACTATCGATTGAAATGTCATAAGAAAGACACTACAATGCATTATTATTATGCTAAGCTTAAGTGCATGATAATTAAAAGCTAACAGCTAACAAGTTAAAGCTCTTGGTGTGTGTTATTGTGCCTAACGGAAATTCTTCTAATTATTTTTGCTTCTGTCACGAAACTTTTTCCTTGTTTCCTATTTTTTTTCCTTACACGGTGTCATTGACTTAGGTAAGCTTGTCATTTTCCCTCTATTTCAGCAGGGCCAGGAAGCTTTTTTCCTAATTTGTATTTATTTTCTGCATCAAGGAGGGTAAAGCATTCTAAATATTCCCTAATAGTAGTACATATGGAATATTTTTGGACAAGTCAAGGGGGGCACTTGCCCCCTCTCGCCCCCCCTGGCTCCACCTCTGGTACATGACAAAGACATTCATCAATTTGTGTACTATTACATGCTAAAAATTAAATACTAACACTCAAATTTTACCATAAGCATTACACACATAACACGCAATATAACCCAGTGTACACACATAACATTTATCACCGTTTCTATAGCTTATTGTACGTTTCTTGTAACATCAAACAACACCAAACAACTAATATACCTCTAAAATACCATTCAAGAAAATACACATAACACTCATTCAAGAAAATACCAAAGCATAAGTAATACAAATTATTAAATTAAAATTATACTCTAACAAAAAACATACATTATGATTGATAAACTTTTATAATATCTACAACTATGTTTACCAACACAATAATAAAATTCTCAATGTATTTCAAAGAAGAGAATGAGTTAGGTAAACCTGAGATGATGGAGAGATAACACCAACTTTTGACCGAAAATTCTTAGAATGAGGAGAATATCTGAAAATGATGAGGAGAACTGCTTGAGAAGTAGATATAGCAGAAAAACTCGATTTCCAATTAATCGGGTTCAGCTTCACGTGTGAACAACTGATGTGAAATGGCGTCAGAATAAAACTCGATTATAACAGAACCGAGTAAAACTTATAACAGTACTCGTTTTCCCCATTGACGAGTTTTAGAGACATTACATTTAAAAACTGGTTCTTATTTCGCATATAACTCGTTCTCTACGTTCCCGAGTTACAAACAGTAACGTGGGAATATTTTATTGCCCAAAAGCCAAGTTGGAACACCAGCGTGGCAAGCGCCTGCCCACAACTCGGTTTCATCATAGTCGAGTTACTTAAGTAACTCGCCTTTATGGTGATCGAGTATTTAAACAGGGGCACGCCCCTATATAGTTTCGAAACAGGGGCATTATGCCAAATATGTTTCCTAGAAAGGGCAAAAGGCCAGAATCCTCTGTATAGTTATTGTACAAGTTTGAATAAAGAATTCAATTAAGCAGCATTCTGCAACGGACGCTGGTCAGTCGGGCACTAGGGTAGTAGACATGGCCACTAAAAGAAAACAGGGAAAAAAAAAAACCCAATAATTGGATAAGAAAAGTAGTCATCAAATGTGTTTACATATATAATCAATTTTTTTTTTTTTTGAAGATGTTATATTACTGTAATAAGTCCAAATTAAATCAGCTTTTGCACAACTACAAGTCTACAACCTAATAGTTGGACAAAGAGATATTTTCATTAATGTAAATATATAATCAATTTGTAACATGTGTGTACGCAATTTTTTTTTTTTTGCAAGCGTAAATATGTTCCTATTTGTTGCCATATTAACCATTTCTTATTTCAACGATTCAAGATTAATTTTGTTGACATGTACAGCCAAGAAATGATCGTGAATTTGATTGTGTGGACATATATAAGCAACCAGTTTTTTATCATCCTTTACTTAAGAATCACAAAATTCAGGTATTACTACATGCCAAATATTTTGCTTATCTTTATAAAAAAAAAAAAATTGTAAATAATTAATTAGGATTCTGCTTAAAAAATCTTGTACTATCAATTAATACTTATAACACTGTTTCACCCACAAATCTTAAGTATAAAATCCAATGATAGTCTATTTTACAAATAGAAAAGAGTAACACATTTTAATTTTCTATCTATAATGAATATGAATCTAGAACCTTGCTACAGTGTCACCTGATGCAGTATTAATTTTTATGATAACTTTCGTTTCTATGAATCTATAATTAACAATTTACTTTGAAAAATAAATTAATATTGTCCCACGAAAATGTTGTTGTATAAGTAAAATAAATATTAAAATTCAATGATTTATTGAGAAAAATTCGAAGCCAGTTAGAAAACTTATTTTATGCACCAACGATTTCTTTTTTCTTTTTTTTTTTTTTGTGTTTTTGCAGTTTGTATTTTCATTTTTTTTTACTAAACTAACATGAGATTAGTTTAATTTTACAGATGACTCCAAGTTTTTCTGGAACGATGCTCAAAAAGTACGACATACCAAATGGCCTCATGGCTTTTGTGGCACTTCTATTTTCTGTCACCTCTCAAAATGATGAGTTTCAAGTGTTAAAGTCTAGAAGATTATATATGAAATTGTTTGTAATAAATTACATTGATTTGCCTTATATATAGGTAAACAAGGTAAACAATGTGTGATGAACAAATAACCTACAACTAAGAGCCTAAATTCATTGGGCTTATATTCTAACACTAAGAAACGTCCTTACAAGCTTTGACTTTTCTTCATGATCAACCAAAAGATGGTACACAATTAATGCGGGTATTATAATATTAGAAAATTATTGAATACTCTAACAGTACAATAAATGTATATTTCTCCATCTCAAATGAATTATGAGTCACACCATAAATTTAATTAGTGAGACCCACAATTAGTGGGGAGAGGAGAGTATACATTTATGGTGGAAAACTTTGGTTAGCAAACCTTAAGCTAATTAATATGGAAAATGATAAAATCACAATTTTTTTTACAAATTGTTGATATGGTGAATGATTATTAGTTAATAAAAAAAGTTATATTAGTGATGGGTCCAGATGAAAACCAATATGAGTTTGCCACATCAATAATTTGTAAAAATATTATGAAATAATTTGTTACTGAAGCATTACTCAATTAATATATACATATAGATATACACATATACGAGGTGTTTTGGTCATTCTTCAGTGCTAAGGCTTTTCTCTCTTTAACAGAGAATGCCGCAACTTGGGTTAATAGAATAGATTTTCTCTATCCTTTGTTTTTTAAGAGTTCAAAGTCGTGGCAATGTTTTAGAGAAATTCAAGTTTCTCGTTGGATGTATTTTGGCTTTGGAATTTGTGAGTTTTTGGGTATTGCCATTGTAATCCTCTTATTTTCTTTGTGAAACTTTCTCCTCAACAGAGCTCGTGGATGTAGATCTAAGTCTGAATTACATAAATCTTTGTATTCCTTGTGTGATTGTAATTTTTATTATTATTTCTATTTCTATTTTGCATAAACACTATTATTTGGTGACACACATAACAAATAAGTGTCATTTGCATAAACCCACTATCATTTTTACATAGAGTTGCCACTTATTTTTAATTAAATAGAAAAATAAGAAACCATATGAAAAATACATCATTTTTATTGATATATTTGAATGTACATCATATGAAAAATAACTAGAACACTACATGACTTTGGTCCTAAATACAATCTAAGAAAATCACATGACTTTTATCCTAGTTACAATCTAGAAAATGAAAATTGCATTGAAAAGCATTAATCTACAATCACTTGATCTATGTTCAAAGGCTAAGATACAAGATAAGAAGGTGTTAAGCACCCATGTTACCTGACAAAACTAGTCTTCTAGACTAGTTGGCCAATGGTCATGTTACATCATCCAAGCAAATAACATTTCATAGCATCAAGGAGCATATTATCCAAGGTTGAAATGAGTGATTGTGTGTGCATGGTGAAAAACCCTAGTTTAAGCATACCATCATCATATTTGAAAGGATTAAAAATTAAAGCATGGTGATGTGTGCTAGGTGCAATCCCTAATTCTAAGCATGTGATCATAGTTCTTGAATTAGAAGCATGGTGTTCATCCTTGTTATTAATATCGTATTGTTTCTGCCAAAATGGTCGGAAAATCTCGTATCGATATGCAAACTAGAATGAGAACCCACCATGTTCCACCTCGGATAATATTTCGGCCTATTTCAATGTGTTTCAGACATACTAGGTTGTTTCGATTAATTCCAATCAAAATCCAATTTTTGACCGATATGAAATTTTTGGTCTTTTTGTTCCAATGATAGAAAATAACGAGCTAGATGAGAGAGATAAAATGAAAGGAATTGTTGACAAAATAAAAATATGAGCTCACCTGGAATAGTTAACTGAAGGAAAGGAAAAAAAAATGGTGGGAAGTTGCAGTGACTAGTGAGGAAAATAAATGAAAACAAATAAATTGAAGAAGAAAAAAAAAAGGGAAAACAAGTAAAGATGCGGTGGAGTTTGAACTGTACGGTTTTTGGACCCCTTAAAACACAAGTTGTTTAATCTAGTTATTTTGCCAAGTAATTACTTAAATAAATTATTCAGATCTAGGTTAACACAATCAAATCATATCATGTAAAACAGTGCGGAAAAGTAAATAACACACAATATGATAACCCAGGAAAACCAAACCGGTAAAAAACCTAGAGAGGATTTAACCTAGCTATTCTTAAGGTAAAATAGATCCACTAAGAAAGAATTGAAGTTTTACGATAAGACTTAGACCGCTAACATCCTATTGCTACCTCATGTAGAAAACTTACTACCACGACCACGTGACTGCTCCGAGTCCACGGACTACTTCTTTCTTTGATTCATTGCAACCGCAAGTTCTTCTACTTGTGTTTTTCTTTAAGCTCTTGAATTAGCAACCGAAGAGATCACCAAGTTCTTGACATCAATCTTGATCTTAATAACCCTAAGTGTGTATGAAGGTAAACACCTCTAGATCTCATAGAAAATTCACACACATAGCATATTGACAACATTTAAAACGTGGTTAGGGTTTTTCCTTTTATACTTGAAGCAAAACATAAAACCCTACATGTCATATGGGCTTGGGCTGAGTTGGAAATTCTGCAGAAAAAACAATCTGCATGAGATTCGATCGATCGAGCCTAATTTTCGATCGATCGAGCCATGCAGATTTATCCAATAAATCTTGCAGTACACTTGATTCCAACTTTACAAATAAAGACACTTTGAGCAAGCCTAAACTTAGACTAAATGTTTTGATCATGGTTTGCCAACATAATACAAATTGAAGTTCTAATACATTTAGCTCCTAAAGTCTTAAAACCTAACATGAACATTGGAAAGGGAAGCATATAAATAAAAGAGTGAAGATCTATAAGGCTAGTAGTTTGACACAGGCGAGAGTGACATGATGTTGGCAGATGAGGGGAGTAAATGAAGAGAAAAAAGAAAAGAAAAAATATTTTAAATATGTATTGGTTTAGGATTATAGGTTATATTTAAATGAAATTTCAGAAATTTACATGTATTTTTTTTTAAGCGTAGTTGTTGTTTTATATTTATAATTATGTATAGTTTGATTTGTGATATATTTTGGTTCTTATTTTTGGTTTACTATTGAATAATTGAATGTGGCATAAAATTATGTGGGTTATATAGACTAAAGTTATGCTTGGTATATCTTCTCAACCAAAAAAAGAAAAAAGAAAAAGTTATGTCTGGTATAACTTTAATATTTTATTATTTAGATTATATTTTTTTCAAATATCCTTTATGTTCGCAAATTTTCAAGATAATCGAAGATCAATAACTATGTCATTAATCAATGTTTAACTTTTAAATTTTTGTAATTTAAAATTATGCATAAAAGATGATTTTATGGATCCAATTGTAGATAACATCTGATTGACATGAAATTTAACATGCATGTTAAAGACATATAGGACATATAATCCAACGGTGAGATTTTCAAAATATAAATTCAATAACAAGTTATTGGATGGTGTAACATTACTTAAAGTACTTAAAGTTACACCAAGTGGCTATATAAATTTAAGCCACGTATACATTTAAAAATACTGAATAGTTGTGTTTTTTCATCTTGTCGGTTAAGTTTCAATATCTACTCATCATTTCACATACGGTGTATATTAATAAACACACACAAAGCTAGAAGCAACTTCAAAGAAAGTTTTAATAAGAATACTCTTTAAAAAAAGGGGGGGGGGGGGGGGACAAGGTTTTCTGTAACAAGGACAAAGAAAAGGGACCAATAAGACACTAGCTCCAATGGGTCTTGGGCTTTTTTGTGAACTCTTGATAAGTCCAAAGTTACCATTAATTATATTTAATACCACTATATAAATATAATTGTACTCTAAGCCTTATTAATAAATTATATCCCAAGACTTTATTATATATGCAACCCCTTCATAAAATATTCGTAGTAATATAAAGTCATAAATATAGACTGTCACTTTGAAGATTACTACATCTTAATCCTTAAGTACCCGGTTTATTCCTTTAAGTTATTCATCATATATTTATGAAATCCAATTTCATAAATATATAATTTAGTAACTCCTTACTAAAGTGTTTAAGCCTAACACTCTGAATAATCAAATCCATTAAACTTATCTCAAAGAAATATTTTATATCTCTGTTAAGAGATTATGAATTCCATCTTGGGAATATATGTTCCATCAACACTAAATGTGGCTGCCCAACATACTAAAGTTTTGATCGTGACTTTAGATTTCACTCTTGATATATCAAAGCAACCTACACTTCATGATCAGGTCCATTATTCTCTCAGGATTAAGAGTTCATGTAAATAGAAGTCGTGAGATTTATTATTCATTCGACAGTCGTTAGGAGAATAATAAATCTTACAGTGTTCTAGTTCAATATGTCTTAACTCTTAAAACATATTAACACATCAACTAAAAGTCTTCACTTCTATGATCAAGAAAAATTATCTTAGTTGATATGTTATAATCTTTGCAGATGAAATGTCCAATTTCATCACCGACTACGATTAATACATATATATATATATATATATATATATATATAATTGCTAAAAGAAAGGTTTAAGCAAATACACATTGAAAAAGTACAAAAAAAAAAAAAAAAGTAGTAATCAAATAACCAAGTATACCTTATATTTAGTTATTTAGATGATATATTATATATTTGTATCAGTTTTAATAATAGTTTATTATAAGTTATATGTTTATCAATTTTTACAATATCATATAAAAAAAAATGATTACTACAATAATTTTATCAATTTTTAAGTCCATCCATTAAGCTTTCTAGTCTCCTGGAACCCCTGCAAAGAATTGCAGATATGATTAGTACAACCTGAATCCATACACCAGAAATCTATGGGATTTTGTACTAAACATATTTCAAGGAGGAATGAACTTTTCATACCGTTATTATTGGCAGCCTTGAATTTTGGACAATTCCTCTTCCAATGTTCTTTCTCACCACAATGGAAACACTTTTCTTTGATCTTCTTTCCTTTGTCGGCAACCCTTAGGGCAATTTGTTTACCATCTAGCTTGGTGAAGTCCTTCTTCTTCTTCTTCTTACCCTTGCCTTTCAACTTAGGTTGAGAAGTAGAAGCTTTAGCCATATTAGCATCAACACTAGAAGTACCAAGAATGCCTTCCGCCGCTACCAATTCATTCATTAATTTAGACAAAGAATAAATTTTTTTGTTCATATTATGATTGAGTCTGAATTCCTTGACTGATTCCGATAGTGACTAGAGTAACATATCCACTTGGGATTCTCCATCAATATCGGCACCTAAAACTTCTAGTGTATTCAAATTAGAGATCATTGTAAGACAATGCTCCCTTACTGAACTGTCTTTAGCCATTTTGGTATTATAAATTTGCCTCATGGTTTCTTGCCTTGCAGAACGGCCTTGTTCACTAAACATCTCCTTCAGACTTAGCATAATGTCCTAAGGTAGTTCTACATCCTGCATTTGATGCTGTAGAACATTTGAGATAGATGCTAGGATGTAGCACTTGGCCATTTCATTAGATTTCTGCCAGCGATCATATCATTATTTTTCCTTAGGAGGAGCATCTAATGAGGAAAGCTAGGACATGGTTGAGTAAACACATATTTGTTCTCTTTAGCTGTAAGAACAATGTCTAAATTTCTTTTCCAGTTAACATAGTTGGATCCAGTCAGTTTGTTTTGATTAAGAATAGTAACAAGTGGGCTAAATGATGCCATGTTCAAATATGAAAATAATAAACATGAATATAATAAGTAAACTGGACATTATCAATTTAGCATATAGACATATAATATGGAACCTTATAAAACCATAAAATAATATATGCAACGACAACCCAATCCATGTCTATAATTCCTTGGTAACAAGTTTATTGTAAACACATTAATTGAATGAGAACTATTCTCATTATTAATGCTATCATGATAACTCTTATTGATAGGCCACAAACTGAATGAACCCTCGTGATAGAAATTAATTAATTAATTAGCCAAGTTATTAATTAATCAATTTATCATGCAAATGTGTGGTAGCACAAACAAATCACCAATAAACTAAATATGCAGTGGAAAATAAATAACACGGTGATTTGTTTACGAATGGGGAAAACCTAACGGCAAAAACCCCACCGGATGATTTTCAGGTCACCACTCTCGAAACTCCACTATTATCACAACAGGCGGTTATAAGTAAAGGAATCCAAGTACCTTACCAACCTACAGTTGAACCCTTACCCCAATACCCAATTGGACTTGTTCTGTAGTGACAGTTCCCCTTTCAGATGCATAACTCCTAGTACGTGACTAACCAATTGCACGGATCCCAGTACGCGACTTCAATCACTAACTAAGAAGGTTGTTGGTTGCAAAGTTCTTCAGTTCATCCAAACGATAAAGATCAAGAAGATGCTTGGTCACAAAACCCTACGGTGCATATACACAGCAACTTCTTCAAGAGAAAAAGATGAATTAGGGCAAGAACTTTGTCTTCGGTCACAATTTGCTTGAACAGAGTTTGCTCAAAGCTTGTACAAATTGTGAACACTTTAACGGACCTTAAATTGATCCTTTTATATGTCTAGGGTTAGGAGAAAAGAAATCCCAAAGACACATTCACGGATCCCAAGAAAATTAGATTGAAATTTTGAAAATCTTAAATCTCGACAGATAGCAAGTGTCGAGCAGCTGTCGAGCACAATGAATGAAGAACAGCTTCCTTAAACTCGATAGATGCAGCTGTCGAGCTTTAATGATTTTGCACTCTGAACTTGGTTTCTTGAACAAACTTGAAAAGTTCAATACTTGATCTTGAAACAAGGTTTCTTGAAGTATTTAAAACATTCTAAATCTACCTAAATACAAGTAAAGTAAGTTTTGTCAAAGGAAAAGCCAATTACATAAAATCACGTTCACTGTCCCAAACTTGCTAATGATTTGCTTAGCTGCGCTCAGATAGGCTTTCATCTGAGAGTCCCGAGCTTCAAAACTTCCCAGGATCTGATAAACAGCCAGCCAGGAATCTGAATAAATCTCCACATCCCTTACGCCTAGGCACAAAACGGTCCTCAATCCGGCAAGAAAGGCCTCCTATTCGGCCCCATTATTAGAGGCTTTAAATCCCAATTTGAAGGAATGCTCTAGTCGTATGCCCTCCAGAGTGATTATGACAATTTCGGCTCCGGCCCCCATAGCACTCGAAGCACCGTCCACAAACACCTTCCACGGGCAATTCTCTACATTACAGATTATCTTCCCGTCGTTCTTGGGGGAGAATTCTGCAATGAAATCAGCAAGAACCTGTCCCTTCACTGAGCTTCGCGGCCTGTACCTTATGTCGAAGGAACCTAGCCGAGTTCCCTACTTAGCTATTTGGCCCGTGAAGTCTGACCTTTTTAACAATGACTGCAAGGGATACTTGGTAAGGACGAACATAGTATGAGCCTAAAAGTAACGCAGTAGCTTTCTCGTTGCGTGCACCAGAGCCAATACTAACTTCTCCAAAGGCAGATATCTCGTCTCGGCATCTACCAAGGTTTTGCTTATGTAATACACCGGCTGTTGCACTCTTCGGTCCTTCAACAATACAGTGCTCACGGCGTGATTGGACACCGAGAGGTACATGGATAAATCTTCTCTAGAATCCAGGGTCGTTAACATAGGCGCTTGCATCAGATACTCCTTCAGATCTCGAAAGGCCTTGTCACACTTCTCATCCCACTAAAATCCCTTCCACTTCTTCAGAAGTTGATAAAATGGTCTGCAGCGATCAGAAAATTTAGAGATGAACCGATTTAGTACGGCTAACATCCCGATTAATACTTGTACTTCCTTAGGATTTCTTGATGGTCTGAGGTGATTCATGGCTTCTATCTGATCGGGATTGGCTTCTATCCCCCGAATAGAGATCAGATACCCCAAGAACTTACCAGCCCCCACACCGAAAGTGCACTTCTTAGCATTCAAGTGCAACTTATGCTGCCGGAGTACCTCAAATACTCCCCAGAGATCTTCTATATGTCGTGGTTCCTATTTACTCTTTACCACCATATCGTCGATGTATACTTCTACCATGCACCCAATTTTCTCTCGGAACATCCTTGTCATCATTCGCTGGTACGTGGCTCCGGCGTTCTTTAACCCAAATGGCATTACTTTATAGTGATAGTTTGCATTCGGGGAAATGAATGCTGTCTTTTCTCGGTCCTTGGGTGCCAGGGCAATCTGGTGATACTTTTGAAAGGCATCCAAGAAGCTCATCCTCGGGTGTCCATATGTAGCATCTACCAATTGATCAATCTTGGGCATTGGGAACGGATCTTTAGGACATGCCCAATTTAAGTCCGTGAAATCGACACAAACCCTCCATTTGCCATTCTTTTTCTTCACTACCACTGTATTTGCTAACCATTCCGGGAAGAATACTTCTCTTATCACTCTTGTTTCCTTCAGCCTTTGGACTTCCAACTTGACTGCGTCAACATGCTCCTTCAATGCTCTTCTCGGCTTTTGTTTTTTCGAGGGGAATGATGGGTCCACATTGAGCTTATGGACAATGAACTCGGGATCTGCTCCAGGAACTTCGTACAGACTCCATGCAAAGACATCCACATTCTGCAAAAGGAATAAAAACATTTCTACCTCATCTCGGTCTTTCATGCTCGTGCCTATTTGGAAATACCTGTCAGTGTCTGGAAAAATTTTAACCTTCAAAACCTCCTCGGCACAACTTACCCCTACTTCTTCTTGGGGCTTCTGTAATTGCTATGAAGTTACTCATTCGGTGGTTTCCTTTTGTTCAACCTGCTTGCCTTTCCGCCTACCACTCGCTGGTTTCCCTGTACCACAACAACTCCATACTTGGTGGGAAATTTAACTTTCACATGTAGGGTGGACAGAACAGCCTTCATTGCGTGAATCCACGGTCTTCCCAAGATTGTCGCGTATGGCTAGAACGATCTAACTACTATGAAGGTCACCATCACTTCATTGCCTTCCATGTTCATTGAGAGAGAAATTTGACCTTCAGGGATTACCACTCTTCCGTCAAATGAGACCAGCGGCGTATCATATTTCATCAAGTCCTGATTTTTTAATCCGAGCTCCTCAAACAAATCTGGGTACATTACATTAGCTCCGCTTCCCTGGTCTATCATCACTCTTTTCACCAAGAAGCCACTTATCCGTGCTGTTACTACCAACGCATCATCATGAGGTTGGATTGTCCCCTCCAGATCTTCCTCGTCAAAAGAGATTGCCAGCTGCCCAACTTTCATCCTTTTTTTGAGTGATTGTCCTTCCGCGCAGGTTACTGTTAATACTCTTCTGGTTGTGGGCGCACTCCTAGGGGCAGCGTGGATGACCTCGATCACTCCCAACGGTGGCGGGAGGGGATTCCCTTTCTGCTGAACACCCTGGCCGGCATCTCGGTTACCGGAATCCACTACAAACTCTTTCAAATACCCTGCCTTCACTAGTTGTCCCAGATGATCTTTTAATTCCCGGCACTACTTGGTGGTGTGCCCTTTATCTCTATGGTATGTGCAGTACAAGTTTTGATTCCTTTGAGATGGGTCGCCCCCCATCTTGTTCGACCACCTAAAGAACAACTCGTTCTTAATCTGATCTAAAATTTTGTGCACCGGCTCTTTGAACGCCACATTCACTCCTTCAATTTGTGCTTCTAGTTCCTGCATCCTGAAATCCTTTTTTGTTTTTGTTGGAAAAATGCCCTGCCGAGAGCGACTGAGCAACGAGGCCTTACCCTTATTCTGCAGCTGATTATCTTCGAGACGCTTATACTCCTCAATACGCCTCATAAGTTGCCTCATATCCTTGGGAGGTCTTTTCATCAGTGACTCCCGTAGTTTAGAGTCTTTGGGATGCCCCATCTTGAAGGTGCTTGCCGCAATCTTCTCATCGCCCCCACCGATTTCATTGTATAGTTCCCAATATCGACTGGCATAACTCTGAAGGGTTTCGCCAACCCTCATTTTTATGGAAAGCAGTGCGTCCACCAATTGTGGCACTCGGCTGCACGTCACGAATTGCGTGCCAAACTCGTGGATCAGCTCTTCGAAGTTGCGAATGGAACCTTTTCGTAATCCATTAAACCATCTCAAGGTCGTGGAGCCGAGACTAGAGGGGAACACCTTACACATCAGTGCATCATTGTGTGCATGCAAGGACATCATATGGATATAATGACTGACATGCTCCGCAAGGTCTGTTTTCCCATTGTAGGAATTAAATGGTGGCCGTGTAAACCGACTCAGCATAGGGACCTGTTCAATTTCATTTGAGAATGGTGACCGAGCAGCTCTTCATAAGGCCCGGCTCATGGTGTCTATGGCAGCATTGTGGGTTCGCCATTCCTCTGGGGAATCCAAACCATGGTCGTCATATCCATGCGAACGTGAACGATTCCGGTGCTGACGTGTATCTCGAGAACGTGAGTGGTTCCTGTGTCGGTGTGATTCTTGGGAAAGTGACTGGTCTTGGAATCGTCGGGGACCGGACTGGCTAGAGCCCTCTTTGCCTCGATTTCCCACGCTATCATCCCTCCTTTCTCGATTGTTTCGGTTCCTTCTCTAGCGCCAACCCCTTGCTTCCAACTCCAGATCCTTCACCAGTCTACGCAACTGCTCCAGCTCTTGCCGACATCATTTGGTGAGTCTGGTCTGACCCCTCTCCAAGGCAAGATTCTTCTTCTCCTCGCCCACGCTCCCTATCCTCACGCCTTTTCTGTCTTCTTTCCTGCCATGTGGTGTCCCGAGAAGATCGATCTTACTGATCCGCTCCCAGCTTGGCCTCCTGAATGCCCTTCAGACATTTCCCGTGTTTAAGTCTCAGTCGAACCATAGCTTCATAGGGTAGCCCCACAGTGGGTGCCAATTGTGCGCACCAGAAATGAAATTATTGGGCTTAACCTTACTTGGGCTCACAACTTATTTATAAAGTGGGCTTTAGAATTTCCTACTTTGGGTCGTTCTCGGCACAAAGACTCAAAGTAATATCCTCTCTCTCTCTCTCTCTTCCTTAATAACTGTTTTTCTCCATTTTTTCTGAACCCCCTTTCTTCCCCAACTTCTCCTATTTATAGCCCTAAGTTAGTGGGTCGATCATGATTGCTGCCATTGTTAGTGCAATTAAAGGTCCAATATTATCTATTGTAAGTGGATGCTTAGGTGAGAGTGGAATGCTGAGATTATGGCTTTGGAACTTGGTTCCAACTCAAGCGAATATGCCTGATAGTGATTTTTCCTGGAAACTACTGAGCACCCTATGGTATGTCTGGATTTTAGTCTTGAGCACTGGTTAGGGGACGAGATTTAGACTTGTAGTTTATGAGGGTAGTATAAAGTAGGGATTTGAAAAACAGGGCCGTGCTACCGGGCCTGAATCCAAGGCCCAATTGGATCTGGGCACCTCGGTGCCGTACAGTTTACTAATAAAATTACTTAACAAAACGCAAGAACAATATAAATAGAGGCATATATAGTGTCCATTTGGTAAAGATTATTTTTACCAACTTATTTTACTATTCAGTTTAATTTTGCTACTATTCATAGGTCTTATTGTACTTTTTAGTCCTCAACAAAAAGTTTTCAGTTTTAGCAAAATAATTGGATTCCAAACGAACCAATAGGAAGCATTACAAGCATAAATGAAGGCATATATCTCGACCCTTGTATTTGGCTTACACAGAGCCACCACCATAGGCATTGGCTTCAACTCTACAGTTTCGTTGATGAAATCCCAGTAGTGATTGAAAGAGAACTGCTCTGATGGAGGAGATATGCAATCTCATTGGTAATGGAGGTCACGAATTCCTTCAAGGCTTTACACCTTTCTTTCTGTCCTCTTCTCTTCCTAGGGAGTAAAGCTATCGTAATTGACAGTACAATCCCCGATGTGATATATACTCGAGTACCATAAGTGCTCCAAGGTTCCATAGATTCCTATATTATGAGGAAAGTGAATATACCAAGTGAAGTCATCTTCCCAATAATTGACAATGTTGCCCAACATTTCCACGCAGTTGCTGATAAACTTTCAATTCGCCATAATGGATTGCCAAGTACTGGTTGAAGTACTTGGTGCGTGTGGTTAGTGACGAATTGTAACTTTGGTTTATTAAAGATAACATCTAAGTCAAAATGACAATCTAACAAGAATGAAGCCTGAGAACGACACTAGATAAAATAAAATTTTGTACACTAATCTTAAATTCTGTTAGAAATAAAGAAGAGATACTATCTGAATTTTCCTTACAGAAATTACACAATATGATTTTACCAAAAGAAGTAGCGGACATGAGGCGTTGACCAAGTCACTGTCTTAAGACAAATCGTGTCGTCTACGGTATATCCCTTGCAGCAGCATAATACACATATTTTAAGGGCTTCTTTACCTGATCTGGTCTGGCTGAATATATTGGAATTGCAGGGTCCCGATTAAATTCCTGAGATTAAGGTCAACAAAAACATATTATAAACGCAAGAAATAACTTGGAATGTTGGAAACAGTGTTATAATTATTTGGATAGAATGATGGTTTCATAAAGTCACTGATTTCTACTTAAAATTTGCCACTACCCAGAACTGAATCAGTAAAGTTTACCATGCCAGAAATTTGGCACATCTGAACCAACTGTTGACAGAAACTACAAGCAGTGCTCTCTTGGACGGTTTTTGAGAAGTTGATGCAAGCCCAATGTCTGACGGTGCTTCCATTTATCACTTTCTGCATTAAAACGAACCTTCTGTCAGATATAGTTAGTCTCGGACTTTTAACACTTAGAAATCAGTTTGCTGTTAAATTTTTAAGTTTCTCAAGTTTTACATTGACTAACCTTGTTCATCATATTCCACTGACCAAATTGAGGCAAGTATTCTTTTTCCTTTCCAGTATCATGATACTTAAGCTATTACGAAAAGAAAAGGGATACAATAAACAACTTGTTGGTAGTATGAGGCTTAATGTCTGAAGTAGTAAAGTGGCTTTGAACTTACCCATGGATCTGGAAGAACCCGAGCCTCAACAGATGCAAGCTTGTTGTCTATACTAATGCCAAATTCCTTTGCATAGGGATCTTTCTCATAGTCATTTTGATGAACTGTCGGCAAAGACATCGGAGAAATGTCAGATCTTTGGTGTACCGTTCATCTTCATGTTGTCATTATTATTTGCATTGACCAATAATTTGCCTTTTGCTGACAGATATTGAGAGGGGTAACTCTTTGGAACAAGCAAGTGTTGCATTTTGATTATATATAAAAAAAAAGCAAGTGTTGCAGTATGGTAGAAAATTGGAACATTGTAGAAGCAAAAAACTATGGATTTTCCTTTAGTAGATCTCAATATAAAGAGGTCCGTGAAAAATCTTTTGCAAAAAAAAAAAAAAAACTTGGTTAATTTTTGTTCGAAAATTCTCCTAGGTCCTACTGGCCAAGAATTTTCCCAGAATACAATGTTGGCGTTTTTGCACAAGAACTTGTAGATCGCAAATATAGTTGTTTGATAAACAAATGGAAAAATCTTTTGCAAGGAAAAAAAAAAAAAACTCGATTAAGTAGGCATTTGGATACATGCCCACATCCTTGCGTATGCGTTTTTATGCTTTTGTTTCATTGAGAAGCGCGTTTCAGTGCTTTCCAGAGGGTCTCGAGCACTGTTCACAGGACCCACAAACCTCTTTTTTCACCAAAACTTTCATTAAAAATGGGCCTCATGACACTATTCACATATTTAAAAATTATTTTGCTACAATGTTTTCAGTTTTCAGCAAAATAAGAGGTATCCAAACGGACCCTAAATCTTGTTTGAAAATGTCCCTAAGTCCTATTGGCCAAGAATTTTGACCGGAAAACAATTTCGGCGTTTTTGCATGAAAACTTGTAGATAGCATATATAGTGGTCGAAGAAACAAATGGAAAAATCATTTGCAGGGAAAAAAAAAATTCATTAAAATTTGTTTGAAAATGCCCCCAAGTCCTACTTGCCAAGAAATTTGACCGGAATACAATGTCGGTGTTTTTGCATGAAAACTTGTAGATTGCGTATTTAGAGGTCCTAGAAACAATTGAAAAAAAAGGGTTAAATTTTGTTTTAAAATACCTCTGGGTCCTAATGGCCAAGAATTTTGACCGAGATAAAATGTTGGTTTTTTTACAAGAAGCTTATAGAAACTATATTTAGAGGTCCCAGAAACAAATGAAAAAATCTTTTGCAAAAAAAAAAAAAAAAACCCAATTAAAACTTGATAAAAAATGCCTCGGGGTTCTACTGGCCAAGAATTTTGATCGAAATATATTATTTCGACATTTTTGCACGAAAACTTGTAGATGGCATATTTAGTGATCCAAAAAAGTAAAAGTCTAGCAATAATGGTATCTTTTGTAGTGCCCCATGTCTGTAGTTTGAAACTTCGCACTATCTACCTGTAGTCAAGGTTTTCAGACCTGGACCATTTATTGAACCGTAAAAGGGAGAGGATCAATGTTTTTAAGATCGAATCGAGGTTGAACCGGTATCGAACCGTAATGACGTCATAATTAATTTAATAATTATTTAAATATAAATAAATATATTAAATTAGTATAAATAGAAAAATTAAATTAAATGACCCAATTAAATATAGAAATATATCTTTCAAATCTATTTTTTCATATCATAACTTTCTCGAGACAAAAATAAAAAATATCATATCCTAAGCATAGATATAATATTTCTTTATTTATTAATATGTTGATTAGTTAAACTGGTGATAGTAATATTGTAATAATATAAGAATTAGAAGGACACTTTGTAATTTTAAATTAAAATAATTATTATATACTTAATTGTATATAATAATGAGTGCACCTGAGTTTGCCAAGTCCTCAATAACTAGTGGAGGCCTTATACGTTTTTATTTTTTGTTGTTGTTTTACTCAATTTGATTCTTCTTTTGTATTCACCGGTGGGCTGGGTTTACAGTCATCAAATGCTTGTCACATATCAATCTATCAATAGTCACATCACGGGCTTAGCTACAAAAATCTAATGGCCGAAACATTTTGCCATCTTTAATTCAAAAATTAAAATTTTTCTTCTTACCCAATGCAAGTCACGTGAAAGGTCCTTGGAAACATAAAAAAGAATTCAAAAGAATCAACACAAACACAAACGGAGAGAAGATGAGAAATGGAAACCACAGTTGTGGAGACGAAAAGAAGAAAGAGAAGGAGAAAAAGAAGCAAGAAGAAGGAATAGAAGCAGAAGACGAAGACGAAGATGAAGATGGAGGTCGTGACTGGCAATCTGTGCTAGGTTGCTAGCTTGCTGCTTCAACTTCGCACAGCCCCTACTTTGTCATCTTCTTCTCAGAGATGATAGTCTCTCAAAAAGAGCTCATCAAAGATCATCTCAATTCAAAAATATGAAACTCGGGCATAATACTATTATTATTATCACTACAGCTTTGAGCATGATGTGTTTGTGAGTTTTGGTAGCAGAGAAATCTTGCGTTGGTTGTGGGTCTTGCACCAGTGGGTATTTGATACATGGTTCTAAGAGCATCTCCAACAGGTTGGCTGTCTCTAAATTTTGGAGAGAAAAAGTCACTGTTCACACAAAAAAGACCCTCTAACAGCCTCTCCATCTCCAAATTTATTTATTTATTTATTTGCTACAGCAGCTCTCCAAGTATGGAGAGCACTGTAGCAAATATTGTAACACATCTAAACAATATTCAAGCTTAAAATAATACCGGGTTGAATAAAAAAAAATTCTTTCTCTCTCATCCCTTTTCTCTTTTGTTCTTCACTTTCTCGTGCTTCTCTATCTCAACGGTTACAATCTAAAACATACCACAATCAAAACAAAAACCCAATCGAAAGATTTGAAACACAAAAACAGTCTTTCTCATAAGCTTAATGAAATCTGAACAATAAAATAAAACTAATCAAACCAGAACCAAAAAAAATCATGTAGAACGCCGATCTGACCAATATGGTGATTAAGCTGCATGTTCTTAGAAGTGGGGAGGACTGTAATCTTTGTTCTCTGCCGGTGATCTATGTGTGTATGAAAGAAAATTTGTTTGTGTGAGATTGAGGGAGAGAAATTTGTGTTTGTGTGTAAGAGAAAGAGAACAAAAGAGATAGGGAGAAGGGGAGAAATGTTCTGGAGAAAACTAGAAAAACAAAAATTCAAACAAAGAGTGAAGATAGATATTGGGGGTAGGTGTACGTGTGTGGAGGAGAAAAAACAAGAAAAAAAAAAAAGTATGGATGAAAAAAAAAAAAAACTAAAGAAAGAAAGGAAAATAATATAAGGAATAAGAAATCAAAATTGAGTAACATTACCACGATATTTTCGCAATATTTTCACAATAAATTTTAAGTGATAGATTGTTATTAGTTGATATTGGGGAATAAAAAAATAATTTAAATGGTGGGTTTAAATCAGAACTAATAACAACTTACCATATAAGATTTTGTTGTGAAAGTATTGCGAAAAAATGTAATAGACGTAACATTTCTCAATAAAAAAAAATATAATTGTTAATGTTGTTTGGAATTTGAAAAATATTTATTGTGATGTGTTCAAATTAAAATCAGTAATAACTTACCATATATGATTTATTGTGAAAATATTGTAAAATGTTAACATAGCACTTTTCATTAAAATTAGATGAATGAAAGAAGATTGAAAAAGAAATATTAAGGAAAGAATGAAGAAATAATATTTAAATAGGATAGAGAAATTGATAGATAGTCTGTTAGAAAGTGTATTTGAAAAAGCAGGTAGGCAAAAGGTAAAATGAACTGTTCACTCTCCAAACAGTACAAAAATTTAGAGAGTCTGCTGGAGATGCTCTAACTGTCCAGGTCTTGGTTCGTTTGTGACTAAACTTGGTAACGAGTCCAACCTCTTTTGCCCTTCTCAACAAATGACATCAAATAACCTTTATGTTAAATCATTTAGAGTTTTGCCCAGCTTTATATTGGTTGTAGAGCCGAAGCTAGCTTTTAGAGTTTCAAATTGTTATCAACTTACCAATTTTTTATGGGTTTTATTAGGTCATGTAGGAGTAGCTTACTATTTATATAATAAAAAGTTTACATATCAGGCATAAAACACTACAAAGACAGTCTATAGTTCCTCAAAAAATAAAAATGAAAAGGACACCATTTATATAATAAAAAGTTGTATACAGAAGACTTCAGAGGCATTACTACAATTCCTTAAAAAAAAAATAAAGAGGACGCAGTCCAAGACTTCTTATTGCCCATTGTGAGCTCAAACTCATGTATTTTGAATATTTCCTATGCGTGTATTTTGTATATTCAGCACAAACAATATCCAAAATACATGAGATTAAGCCCGCAATGGGCAATAGGAAGTCCAAGCCCACAATAGGCAATATAATAGATAATGCCGAGTTTAGGACAATAAGAGCATCCACAGCAGATGTGGCAAAAATTATGCCATTTTACAACATCAAAGACCTACTTTATTATTTTACCACACCATTTTACAACATCCCATTTATCAGATGTTTTATCATACAATCCTATACATTAAAATAATATTTCCTACATAATAAAATAATATTTCCTACGCATTAAACACAATCTACAGCCACTGCAAACAACCAACAGCCACCACTACACAGCCACCTATTCCTCCACAACCCAAAACACAAGTCAAAACAAACCCACCACAGCCGTTAATCTCTGCCATTATTGAAAAATTTTAAGGTTTTGGATGTTTTTCTTGCTCTGTTTTGGTTTGGAGGCAGAGAGAGATCTTTGATTGATCAACACCCAGCCACAACCACGGCCCCACGCCGCCACTGCACCACATCGACCCAAACAATCAACGACACAAACCCATTACAAAATCACCCCAAACAACCACGGCCCCACGCCGGACCCATTACAAATCACCCCAACAATCAACGACACCAACCCAGGCACGATCGCCGCCTTGGCCCTGTCGGTCCACCCGATCGTGTTGAAAGCGAGAACGAAGAAGAAAGCGAGCGCGATGAACTGGGCGAAGAAAAAAGCGAGAGCGATGAGCCACGGGATCGGAAGGCGGAGAACGCACGATCGCCGCCTTGGCCCTGTCGGTCCACCCGATCGTGTTGAAAGCGAGCGCGAAGAAGAAATCGAGCGCGATGAACTGGGCGAAGAAAAAAGCGAGAGCGATGAGCCACGGGATCGGAAGGCGGAGAACGCGGCGGCGAAAGTCAGCGTCTTGGTGAGCACGAAGGCGCCGAGGTCGAGCAGGGCGACGGCGCCGAGAGAAACAGGGAGTTCGACAGAGAGACAGAGTGAGGTTTGAGAGAAGAGGATTGGGGGTTTGAGGGAGAAGAGAGGGAACCGGAGAGTGAGAGAGAAGAGAAAAGAAAAAAAATGAAGTGAGAGGAGAGAGACGACGAATATAAAACAATAAAAATTTTTACCACATTAGTCCGCACCGTTGCAAATTTGCAACGGTACTGTAGCTATGTGGTATAAATTTTGAGATTTAGCACATCTCATAAAGCATCATTTTTGTGCTTGGTGTGGTAAATGTGCCAAATATTTGGCATTTGGCACATTTACCACATCTGCTGTGGGTGCTCTAATAATACAGGAATGGGCAATATCTTAAAACCACACATACATAAACACTTAAACAACATCATGGAAATCCTTACACATGTTCATGCAAGACAAGAAAGAAAGGGTATTATCCTTCACTGTGATACATGCATGCTTATTTGCTTTAATATGTTCACTTCAAAACAATAAAACAAAGTTTGTCATTTGTTTTATAATTGCTCGCTTTTAAAATCTGAAATCATCCATGATGCTTTTCATTTTCAGTACTATATAATATTATATATATATATATATATATATATATATGAATAATTATATAGAAAGATACCATATTTATGCCTCCATTTTTGAGGGCTAAGGCAAAAAATTTAATTGTTTTTTTTATTAAAAAAAAATTTGCACATTGCTTATTTTAAGTAGTACTTTATATTTTTTATTAAAAAAAAAAAATCCCATAGTCTTACTTTTAAAAGACTTTTTTTTTTTTGGGTGGGAAAATGCAAAGTTATGATCATTTTAATAAAAAAAAACTTATAAACTAATGTGACAATGAACGTAATTGGTAGAATCTCAAAAAAATAATAAATGAGTATTTGAATAAATGATATTTGGGATCCTACAAATTTTATAAGTGAAGCTTACAAAGATGAATAATGTATCATCAATCACCAAAAAAATTTAAAAAAAAAATTTATTAGATTGTTGAAATATATCAATCATATGCATTTCGATACATCAATTTGTAAATGCTTATATGGTAAAATCTATAATATTTTTAGCACATTTCAAATATCTTGTTTGACGACAATAAATTTTGCTAATTGAGCAAATAACTCGAATCCTCAACCTTTCACAACTTAATAAAATAAAAATTACGCTTTTCCAGTTAAAAAATTATTACTACTTTCGGTCAAGTTATTATGCTTAATGCTAAAGAACAAGTATATTTCGTTCCAGAATATGTCAACATCAACGGTTGGAAAATGGAAATCACTATCTAAGGGATCAGAATATGTAGTCAACTATAACAACAACTAATATCCATATTATAGCTTTAAATTGATTTCATGTATAAGCTTAGAATGCAAGCTGAGGAGGGAAAAAAAAAAAAAAAAAATTGAACAACTATTTCTGATTTTTTAGTCTTAAGAGTAATAGACTTTGAATGATTCACATTGCTATCAAATCTTGGAAGTTGAAACCTTACAAACCTGAAATTCAAGGCAGTCTTTTTCCTTTGTATGTGAACATTACCTAATTATGAAGGCTAGAATGGTTGTAGGCGTAATACCATCGCACTTGTTATTTATGAATCCCAACCATATAACTGTCTGTCAGTCCATTCACATTTAAATTCCTCTATTCATGAAAGCAAGTTCCAAATGATTCTGCTCACCTACTCTTCCAAGTTCCAAAGCCATTTTAAAGTTATACAAGAAAGGAACAAGTTCTTGCAGAAAAACCAGACATTTTTAGTAAAAGTCTCCTTATCATAAGGACAACAATTTAAATGTCCAAAAAAGAAAAGTATATAATTTATCACATAAGATAGGAATATTGATTTTCACCTTATTTAGATAGAACCAGGGCCTGTCTCATTTTGTTTTTGCAGGGATAGGAAAGTACTTTAAGGGGTTAAATCTCTTTTACTTGAAATTGTCCAAACTTTGGAAATTTATAGAAGTAGCCTAATTGTGTAGTCACTAGCTTATTAGATAAAAACAGAAAAAAGAAAAAAGAGCTAGTGGGTAAAGAAAATAGCTAGAAGCAGAGTCATTCACTAGAAGTTCTTAAATTGCAATTTCACTCGAAACAATCTTCATTGTCCCTTCCAACAAATTAGGTACCGCTTGTTTTATGAAATTTATTAGGTTACACTTAAGAAAACCCACAAAATGACTAATGATATGGATATGTAAGAGCACTAGTATTGGTGGTGCTAAAAAGTTATATTGTTATTTTTAATACCACCAAATACCAAAATGTGGCTATATTGGTGGAGCTAAAACCATATTATTATATGTTATATTCACACTACTTTTTAATAAAAAAATCTCGTTTCTCAAGAAAAAAAAAAATATATATATATATATATATATATATATATATCTATTTTTCTTCGTCTTACCACTCTACTTCATTTGTCCAAATCATTTCTCCTCTTTCTGCGTTCATACTACTTTAATAATATAAAATTCAAATAGCTAAAATTATAAATTTGATGTTGAGTGTATTGTAAAATGAAAATGTAAAATAAATAAAGCAGATGCTCTAATATATCATGTGTCCTTCTGGATATATGATTTTTATTTTAAACATTGAACTATAATTAGTTTTAGCATAACTCTAATATTTGATTAAAGGAATCGTTAATGGATGCGTTTAAAAACTATTTTAAAAAACCTTTTTATGAAAAAAAAATTATTTTAATGGATACATTTAAAAACTATTTTAAAAAACCTTTTATGAAAAAAAAAAAATTAATTATTTTAACGACTTTACAACTTTGTATAATCCTCGTGTAAATAGTATAAAACTTTTCTAAACTCATTTACTAACAATTGGCCAAGTAACAGACCCTTTGATTAATCAAGGGCACAAGACAATAGGCATTGAATAACGCGTTGCCTCTCTGGTTCAGAACTTATTGGAGTCCCATCTGTGTGTCTAATGTAAAATTCCTGTACCAAATAATAAAAGAGTCAGTATTTTCAATTGGAAACATTAATGTTAGCAAAAACCCAATTCATGTTTTGGTATTAAATTTACGTACCAAATATGCTCTGTCTCCAGCTGTATTGATAGTAGCATGAAAAACAACATACTCCATGTCTGTCATCGTGCAAACAATGTCAAATAAAAGCTTCGACCTGTCCTTGCACTGAACATTCACAACAGAGTAACCCCTCTCAATCCAATTCTGAACCGTGACAATGGGACAGTCATCACTGCGCTTCAAAATTGGCTTCCACTCATAATCACGATCCGCAAACATCATTTGGTGCAGCCTCCTCTCAGTGTGCGTGACCGCCATAGGCACCGAGGTCTTAGCACTGCGAATATCATTGTCACCTTTGAGTACATTCCTCAAACGAGCTTCGACTCGGTCTATTTTCTGGGAATCCTCAATGGGGCAACCGGAATCACAGTCCTTCACATAGATTAGTGAAGCAATTCGGCCATTGTGAGTCCAAACTTTAGCTTCCACAACATTGCATTGAAGGTCAGCTAGCGCAGCAAAAACCTCAGATAGTAGACCAACACGGTCGGTTCCAGTTAGTTCTAGGGCTGTTAGGCCGTTAGTCCGACCATAGTGAATGCTGCCCATAGACTGTTAACAAAATAAACAAACAAAGAAAAAAAAATTTAATCATATTTATTAAAATCAGAACGGCAATAAATTAGGCATTGAATGTGATAATTACCTGTTCAATGTATCTGATAACGCTCGCATCCGTAAGTTTGTTTCCGATTTGATCAGTCACATGGAAAACTGCAACCAAAAACAGAACAAAACACGTGTTTCAGAAATTTTCAATAACTAGAAACAACACGTTTAAGCTAACGTGCGCCGAACATGGACACCATTAATTTAACAAAAAGAAAAAAAAAAAAAAACAATTAAAAGCTTGAATTCTTTTTCCTCTTACCATCCATGAACCATCTTCCATCTGAAGATATGTAAGCCTTTTTGATGGAAAGGTTCAGATCCGTGAGAACCTGCACGGCCTCAAGTAAAATTCCATGCCTTCTAGCACTATCAACCTGCAAATTAAGCAAAAGAGGAAAACAGAAAAACCGAGTTAGTAAAATTTGTTTTTTTGGGAAAAGTTTTCATAGAAAAATTGATTTCGTGCTTGAGAGGTTTCGTGAGAGGCGTACCGTGACAAGAGTCGCAGTGGGGCGAACGGCATTGTCGATCACAACCCTGCGCAATAGCAGTGACAGGCTGCTGCATTCGCTCAC